>NC_044904.1:35171356-35461356 GCF_001633185.2 Quercus lobata
AATACCTTAGAACTTCCTCCTTACGGAAATAAGTTCGCACTTCTTCAGAGCTTGGGCTAATGGTGTTAAGACTCTTTTGAGCTCTTAGGTCCCTGAACCTTTCTTTCTCATCCAGGTTGAACTGCATCAATGCCAGAGGTGGTGCAGGGAGACTTCCTATTTGTTGAAGGGTCTCCTGACCACTTTTCAGCCAGTTAGCAAAAGAATCAACCAACTTGACAAGCATTCTGTGAGGAAGACCCCAAGCTTCAGGAGATGTCACCTCCTCAATGGTCTCATTATCTGATGAACCATGAGAAACTGGGCCAATCCAGGACCAACTCTTTGTAGATTTTTCATAGATTGCAAGCGCCTTCCAACCTTTTGCTCCTAAAGGTGCTGTTTTGGATGAAAATATCTTTAGAATTCCTCTCACCAAATCCTGAAGTGGCTCTTGCGTCTCAAGTATACAAGGATCTCCAGGGTTTGACCTGATGCGGTCAACAATCTCCTGAACAGTAAGAGAAGGCACGTTCCCTTGCCCAGCAGGTTCTGAGACATTGACATCCACCTTCTCCTGGGAAGGGACCCCATTAACACTGCCCTCATGCTTTTTATCCTGCTCCTCTCTAGGTTTGCCAACCTCCAAATCTTCTGGAAGTGGAGTAATCATTGCCAAGCGAACTGCAGAGAGAAGGTGTATAATAGAAAATGAGAAGCCAGTATGAACTGTAGGTGTAATCGGTGTGAATTGTTTTTTCTGTGGTTTGGTTTCCAGCTCCATCTCTACTGCTCCCATTTCTGTAACAGGTGGCTCAGAGTTTTCCATGTCTGAACTAACAGAATCTTGGTCCAGTTTCTTTTTTGTCTTTTTCTTCAAAGGAGTGGAATCATCAATTTGCTGCATAATGTCAAACTGCAGATCATCATCTTCATCTCTGCCATCCACATCTGTCACATCCACCTTTCCTTTCCGCTTTTTTGTCGCTGTATTGCAAACTATCAATGGAGCCTCAGATCTTCCATTACGATTACTCACATGACCTTCTTTACTCTGTCCTTTCTTCCCAGACCTACCCTTCCCATAACCATCCACCAATAATCTTCTTTCAAGTGCATCATCCTCCTCATCAGCAACATTGTTACGCAAATAAATTGACTGAGAAGCAGAATGGTCACGGCCTACATCCCCTCTCTGCTTTTTCTCAGAAGAGTAGGTCTTCAATGAGGACACATGTAACCTTTCACCAGGTTCCCCATGCAACTTGCCATTCTTGCCCAATTTGTGTATTTGTTTCCTATCACCATCATCATTAAACTTACCCAAGCGTAAAGCATAGCTGTCTCCCAAAACTCTACCAGTGGAATCATGCAAGGGACTGCTATCTCGCATTTTACCCTTCTGCTTTAAAATGTGGTTATCTACTCCTGGCACATGCCCATGATCACCAAAACCACCCATCTTTTTCAAGGGATGTGCAATTCCTTCAAAATCCCGTGCATTCACTTTCATATCCCTCTTAACAAACTTGGCCTTTTTAGCATCTAGGCTAGACTGCAATAACTTAGATTGAGAACCTTCCATACCACCACCAGGGAAAGCCGACTTACTCCTCAACAAAGGATTGCTATCCTCATCATCGTCAAATTCTGATGAGTCTGATTCTGTGTCTTCACTTTTAATAAACATTCTATTACTTTTCACCCCTGCCAAGTCTGGGACTCCATTCTGTACAAAATTACCTTTCATCTTCTCTTTTGATGGTTTTGCTCTCAATTCAGTCAGAAAATATCTGTCATTCATCTGTGGTGAGGAAGCTCTATAGGATTTGTAATTCAGATCAGGGGACTCCCTCCCTGGCTTCCGTTTCTTACCCCTGGTATCCCAATCATCAAGTTTATGCAACGAATCCACAGAAAAACCTTCCCCGTGAGTCCTCTTATGCCAATGAGGTTCAGCACGATCTGATGAGTCAGCTCTATTACCTTTCGGTCCCAGCTGCAGCTCGCGGCCTTTCAACAACTTCATCTGATCCCCAACTGCAAATTGCTGAACATTTTCAGGATACTTAGACTTTTTGACAGTGTCATAGGAACTCTTCATATTAGGAGGCTTTGTGAACACCTTACTCGAATTCCTGTTCCTACCATAGCCTAGTAAATCACCCTTTGAAGAAATCGGTAGACCCATAAAATTGTCAGTGGCTAAATCATCGCCTCTTGAAAGGCCATGCTTTTTTCCCACTTTCAAAATTCCAGATTTCTCCATCGCACTACCACGCGAGACATTTCGATCCCGTTGGACACCCATTCCATATGTGATTTCTTCAACATCATCAAGACCTCTAATCTGATCCCTTGCCTTGAGTCCTGCAGCCTTATTCTGACGAGCAAGAGCTGCTGAACTATACGGCCCAGAATTCATATCCAAACCAGGGTAAACATCAATTTCATCAAGACCTTTCATCTGATCCCTTGTCTTGAGTCCTGCAGCCTTATTCTGACGAGGAAGAGCTGCTGCTGAACCATACGGCCCAGAATTCATATCCAAACCAGGGTAAACAGAAGGATGGTGGCCAACTAAATCCTTTGCCAAAGGCAACTTTGACCCAGCAAGCTTCAGTATACCTTTAGGATTCTGCTTTCCATAATTTTCTGGATCCAAACCCATCAACCGTCCTCGAGAAGGAATGTCCAAATTTGAGCCCACTCCATATGCAGATTGGTTACCCATTCTCTGGGACCTGTCCTTGCTCTTTCTGCTCCACAAATGTTCGCCCGACTCTCTTTCCGATGAGTCAGACTGCACATATTCCATCTTCTCAGACATCAAACTCTTTTGGCTTTTCATAATATTCAAAACACGAAGCCTCTCGTCGATACTGTATCCCCTACAATTAAACCAAGCATCCCTTATCTGGCAAAGATTAACAACCATATTGTTCTGATACTTCCTCAAATGATGGTAGTGTTGCCGCTTCTGAATGAAATTCCAACCTTCCCGGTAAAGAGCTACCCTTGGCTCACACAACCCTCCCTTCAACATATCAAACAACTTCTTAATGGGGCTCCCGAAATGCAAACTAGAACCCGTGAAAAGCTCTTTTAGCGTAATCATATACGTCTCTTGGTCCATGTCAGGCAAAAAATTTGTTAGGCTTAACCTCTCTTCCTCAGTCAAACACTCATTCCACACATCCATTGACAATATATCCTCCAAACCCGGAAGATCATACAGCTCCAATGGAATATTGCAATTCTGATTCCCAACTCGGCAAAACTCCGCCCCGGTTTCTCCCAATTCCAACAAATCACAGTCATCAGACCCCGCCCCGGAATCAGCATCATCAAATTCATCATCATCATCTGATTCCACAGCTGAGCTACGGCGCTGATGCTCGTCCTCATCACTGGACATACTCTCCCTACTACCGGGCGAAAACTCGGGATCAAACCTCGACCCCTTAAAGTTATTCTTCTCAATCGCCATGAAACATTAACAACCACACACACACGTACAAAAATCACAACGCCCCCCCTCCCTCAAACTATTAACTCTCAAAACCAAAAGCAACTACAGCAGCTCCAAATTAACGCAATTTCCAAAAATCCCCAATCTTAATCCAACACACAGCCAATTTCAAAACCCTAACAACAACAATACCAAAAACCTTAAAATTAAAGCCAATTCGTCCTATAATTCGTGACTAAATACAAAGAATGAAATTCGAATTATTAAAAAAAAAAAACAAAAAACAAAAAACTAAGAAGAATTGGATTGGATCGAAAAGTACCTCATTCGCGAGTCGAGGAGCTTCTTCTACGGCGAAATTAACGGCATCGAAGGTGTCGAGGTCGCAACGAGAAATTTTGTGTCAGAGAGAGAGAGAGAGAGAGAATTTGGGTGAGTCTGTGAAACCCTAAGAGGACGAGGCGGTTATAAATAGAGAGGGAGAGAGAAAGAAGGGTCACAGTGGCAGAGGATGAAGAAGACGATGGTGACGTGGAGGGAGGTGGGCCGTGTGATCGCGAGGCTGAGCAAAATGACGAAAAAGGGCTCAGAAGGGGGGTAATAGAGAGAAAGTAGACGTGTGTGTGCAGAGATTTGAGAGAGAAAGAGAGTGGAAAAGGGTTTGGGTATGTGTTTGTGTTTGTGTTTGTGTGTGTGAAAGAGAGAGATAGACAGAGAAGACGACTCAGTGAGTCGAGTCGAGCCAAGCGAGTTCCTGGAAGAGACCGTTGTGAGTCCGAGTCTGACTCGCTCTCACTCACACACGCACTTCTGGCTGGTTGGGCCAGGTTTTTTTTTTTAATTTTTTTTGGGCTTCATCCCCACATTACTTCCCAGATCGCCGCTAGTCAAACTCGCTAGGTTTAAGCGGTCTATAAACCGCGACGTCGTTTTGCCTGATGAGATATATTAGCGGGAAGGAATCACATTAGCAGGTATTCTATTTATGACCAAAAATATAATACTATAATAAAAGTCAACATTACCACGAGTTTCATAACAACTTTTTTTTTTTTAGAGTCTAGTTTCATAACAACTTTTGGTAGGGACACAATAACCCCTTTCCCCAAATTGTTGAGATCATAAGTTACAAATGATATAAAAAAATAAAAATAAAAATAAAAAAATAAAAAAAAGATAGCTTTCACATGAATTTATTGTTCAAATCATTTTATTTTTCACCGCATTTTAAAAAAAATGGTAAAAATTGTGTTTCTAAATTTATTCAAAAATTAAATTAAAAGTTTTTAGATTTTGTTGATCAGTTTTGTATTTTAGCTAGCATGTTAGTTTAAATTTACTTTTTTGTCTTTGTAAACAAAACCTCAACTTTTGAAAAATAAATAATTAAAATCGATAAATAAATATGAATTTGTATTAATGAATGGGTACAATTCTCTATGTTTAATTATTCTACAAAAAAAGGATCATTTGTTTTAATATCTTTAAAAAATTTCTTCAATTCGAACATAAAATCTTCTTTGTTTGATTAGATTGATAGATCAAATAGTCTTTACAACAAAAGTATGACAAATTGTTAGTTGTATGCTTATTAAAGATTCCTCTCTCTTTGAGTTCTTAGTGTTCTTTGAAAGTTCTTCATACTCGAAGGCTTTTGGGGTTTTTTGAGGTTTTAGAGACTTGAATTTATAGAGTTTTAATGATTTGGAGTTTTTTGAAGTATCTAAAACAGCTTTTAGAACTTGATTCCATTGGAACTTCAAGGATTGGAAGAAGGATTCGAATGAATACTCTCCGAATATTCTATGAATGATTTTGAGCTAGAATTTCTTAGAACTTCAATGCTTGAAGTTTCCTTCATGAGTGTGGGATTCCAATTTTGACTAAAATACTAAATCCTTATTCACCACATAAAACTCTCATATCTCTCATTTAATTTGTTAACTTATTATTAATTAATTTATAAAAAAAATAACATTTTAATATTAAAATACTTCAACAATCTTCAATTGCATCACATAAAATAAAAGGCTAAGAAAATCATATTTTCTTTTCATCGTTGATAGATATGTATGTTTTCTTTTGATGAGTTTTCTTTTCATCAAAACGAGGGTAAGTCACAAAAAATAATGAGAAATAAGTTATGCAAAGTGATAACAACTTAAAAATGTGAAGTTATTATATATCTATTAGGCATTATATCCTTCTTACTATGTTTAATTTGTATAATTAAACTAAGATTTGCACTAGTCCCTATTATTTATTTTTACATAATTTCTTGAATAAAATGTTATTTATTGTGTGTATTCTTCTCTTTTTAAGAAATCATATGAAAAATGAACTTACACGAGTAGATAGGACGAGTCAGGGATAATGAATTTGCTGCTTGGGAAATTGTGTCCAAAGAACCATTAGTGTCATGCTTAAATGTCTAAGGAAGTGCAGTTGATTGCCTAGGGTGTGTACTGCTTTTTGGGGGTACGCCATGTCTGGAATGTTCAAATTAAGGAAACAATCAAAGGCAATTCTGAAATTTGCAAAATTCAAATCTAAGCACTGGTCAGTATTTTGGGCGTAACTCTCTCCTCGAAAATGGTAATCACCCAAGGATGGATGTTCTAGAATGGTAACTTCGAGCACTACAATTATCTTGTTTTGAGTATTCCCAAATTTGCAAGTTTAGATGGCCAAAATTAAACCACAATTTGCTACTAAATTTCTGGGTGAAAATTACTAAGTCAAGAATTTTATTTTTCCTTTTTTCTTTTAAATTGGGGATTCAACAAGGTTGAGAGGAAATCAATTTTCATGACAACTTAAGGCCCTTGCTAGGTCTCTGGGTTATGTTTCCTCTATAACGATATGATAATTCGTTACGATTCTTCCTAAGCTTCAAAATGATAACATATTTGATTATTCAATCCATGATATTTCTATAGATGTATGAGTTTTTCCATGCTTTCAATAAGTACAATTTTATTTTTCTTATTTTCTTGATGAATAAGAAAATTACTAAGTCAAGAGTTTTATTTTTCTTGTTTTCTTTTAAATTAGGGATTCAACAGGGTTGAGAGAAAATCGATTTACACAAAAACATAATTTTCATTTTCTTCTTCTCTCGTGACAACTTAAGGCCCTAGCTAGGGCTATGGGTTACATTTCCTCTATAATGATATGGTAATTCATTGTGACTCTTCTTGATCTTCAAAATGATAACATAATTGATTGTTCAATCCATGATTTTTTATTTTTTATTTTTTATGTATGAGTTCTTCCATGCTTTCAATAAGTTCAATTGTATTTTTCTTATTATCTAGATGAATTTCTCATAGTTTCAATTAAAAATCAAGTTTTAAAGTGAATGGTTTTTTTTTTTTTTTTTTTTTTTTTTTTGTGAACACAGTTCTAGCCGCATTGTTATGTGTTCCTAAATTGTCTCAGTTTGAGTAAATCATATGTTTTTTGTTCTTTAAAACAATCAAATATACAAATATTTTTTTTAGAACGTAATTTTAATTTGGATCATAAAGAATTTTATATTGATGTCGGGAAACATTCTAACACCTTGGTGTTTACATTATTGATTTAAACCAATCATTGTTTTTTTATTGATAACAATTACCAAGCAACACTATTTTTCTTCTTCACTACAATTTCTATTTGATTTCATTGTTTTTTAATCTACTTTGATTTATGTGGTTTAACCTCAATATTCCTAGAATAATATGTAGTGCCGACCCTTCCACTAGGCCAATTAGGCCATTGCCTAAGGCCCCCAAGTGGAAGGGGGCCCCAAATTTTTGAAAAAGAAGTAGTAGAAATTAAAAAAAAAAAAATTAGTTTCAGATGAAACTCCAAAAAATCTTATACATCTTTGTGACCAAAGAATGAAAAATCTGAAACATCCTTGTAAATATTGGTACCTCAAAAAATCCTTTAGTCCAAACAAAATCAGTTATCCCAAAAATATCATCCTTAACCTCTAAAGAAAGAAGAATTGAGAAGAAAGAAAACAAAGACAAAGTTGAGGGTTTGAAGAACTGAAAAGAAAGAAGCATCGCAAACTACTAAACTGTAAAGAAGTAATAAATAAATATACGAGAGAATAAATGCAATGGGAAAGTTGAGGAGTAGAGGTGGCCACGTGGGTGGGAGCTTGGGAATGGGAAAAATGATTTGAAATGAAGGTTATAGGAAGATAGTTTTATTTACCGAATTTGTTCTTTTAAAAAAAATAATTCTGACCACTTATTTTGAATATTTTAAAACACTATTTTTTTTATATATAATTAAAAAATTATATCAATTAATCTATATAATTTATCTATTATAGTTTTATTACTCTAATATATATAAATTAGCCTCATCACATGCACTTTGCATGTGCGATGAGTTTTTTTTTTTTTTTTTTTTTTAATTTTTTTTTTTAGTATAGTATCATAATTTTCCTTTAAAAAAAAAAAAAAATTGGATAAGTTTGTTTTGAAAACATGGATTAGTAGGAGAGTGTCCTATTTTGTAAGAATTTTAAGTGGAGTTGGAGAAGGCCCCATTTTAGTTCTCACCTAAGGCTCCAAAATGTCTAGGGTCAGCCCTGTTAATATGTTATGATCTCCTGCACTTGAAAGTGAGCAAGCATTGGAATTCTGTTTTGTACCAACCAAACATCCGAAGTCCATGATCCCAATAATAAAGAGCCCCGATCCTTGCCAAAACAAATCAATCAATATATATCACATTAACTTATTTTTACTATTATCTCATTTATCTCTCATTAATTATTTGAGCTTACACCATACATTCTCTCTTCATCATGACTTTTAGTATACTCACCGTTTTAGTATTAAAAATAAAAGCAAAAAATAATAATTCTAAAACAAAATACGCTTATGGAGGAATAATGGAGAAAATATTAATATTTGTTTTTGTTGTAACACTATTGCCTTCTTTTTTTTTTTTTTTTTTTTTTTTTTTTTACCGGTTTGTCTCTCTATTTTTAATCTTTAGCTCATTGTTGTGATAAAGAAAACCTTGCCATTGACTCATTATATAGTTTGAGTAGGTTGATTTTTGTGATACATTGCTACTAATTTAAATTTTAATATCTCAAAATGTATATGTTTCTTTGCTCTAATTATTAAATTAGTTTACTTTTTCTTTATAATATATGTACAACATTCTCCAAAACTGTCATACATACAACATCACAACATTATCCGTGCATCGTATGGGCAACTTACGAATATAGCTAAATGTCAAATCACATAGCACATTTCCTAAGGTCAAGCCAATTTTAGACCAATTTCTCAAGTTCTTATTCAAAATGACATACTCTACTTTCATGCCAATGTATGCCTACATAGGAGTGGCATATGCCACTTATCGACAAAAACCCTAAAATAACTCCATTTTCTCATGTATTATATAAGCCCAATAACTCTTTATAGTTATAAATTAACAAGGAATCCCCTCTCTCTCTCTCTCTCTCTCTCTCAATGTGTGATTCCAAATTTGACCCAAATACTAACTCTTCATTAACCACATAAAACTCTCATATCTTCTCATTTAAATTGTCAACTTATTATTAATTAATTTGTTAAAATAAAATTTTTACTAATCAAAATTCCTCAATTGTCTTCAATCTTGAATCACATAAAATAAAATAAAAATTATATTTTATTTTCATCAATGATAGATGTATATGTTTTCTTCACACGAAAATGTGGGTAAGTCATAGAAAATAATGAGAAATAAGTTAAGTAGACATATTATTTTGTACTGACCAAATATTTAGAGTCCTTGATCCCAACGATGAAGAGCCCCAGTCCCTACCAAAACAAACATAGCTCAATGTTAAACTCCATGGTCCATTTCCCATGGTTCAAGCCCATTTTAAACCCATTTCCCAAATTCCTATAAAAAATGACATATACCACTTTCATGCCAAGGCACACCTACATGGTAGTGGCATAAAAAGCAATGTATTTTTCTTTCATTAGATTGTATCTAAAACCAAAACAATGTAATACTCTATCCTTGTGATATTTCATGTAATTTTGGACCATTTATTAATAAGGTACATTTTAAGGTTTTCTTAATTTTCTGGTAATTAATTAAAGGCGACTACATGTAAGTCCCTAAATTAGGGGAAAACAATTTCAACAATTGAATCTCCATCTTAAGATTTACTATCTGGTTATTCCTTTTTTACCCATTAAAAAGGAGAATTTAAGCGGTCCCCTTGGGTCATAATTCTCACATAATAGTAATTGAAAGGGTTAGTAAAGTTGTACAAATACAACCATGCTATAAACAAATTGATAGGTTGTTGATTTTCTAATCCTTACCTAGTCATTGGCATACTCCAAAATTATTTAACAATTATTTGAAGTCTAGATGTCAAACTACATTATGCTGATAACAACAAAGTTCCATTTTCAATAGTAAATTTTCATAATTTGTGATTTTTTTTTTCAAATAAAATTATTTACTAACATACAAATACAATTAAATCTAAAAATATTTACATTCCTCTTGATGATCCAAAACTAAGCTAAGAATATGCAACTCCATTATATGATCAACACACCAATGAAATAATTATCAAAATTGAGAATTTATTGCAACATAAAAAAATAATCACTACTAATGCCAACGTAGACAACCCATTTTACAACTAGTGAAAATTTAAATTATCATTTCAACAATGAGAGAGATACTTGTTGTGGGAGGATAAGAAGCTGAGGACAGGAATGAGTGAGAAGAGATCAACCTCCAAGGAGCACACCTAGGGAAGTACTATCAAGGAATCCTCACAGCAAATATTACAACACAACCACAAACCCAAGAAGATCAAATGCCCAAGGACCCCGAGGATACTGATACATCCTTGGAAAGGCCGAAGTCCAGTTCTGAAGACCATTGGGCATGTACCGAGGAAAAGAAGGAAAGTTTGTCATCAAGTAAAAGGAGGAAGAATACATATAAAGCATCCATCACTTCCGCATTCAATATTCTATACCCATTTAGTTGGCCATATTAATGGAGGAATGACCCCTGAACAGTGTCATCACAGCTCACAGCTCAGTAGAAAAACCTTCTAGTAAGACCATGCTGAGACAAGTATTAGGGGAATGAGTCTAGCCCTCCAAGTGGAAGGCCAAGATACAACCTGGATAACTATATGAGAGAGAGAGATCCCTATGAAGGGGGGGATGAAACATTTGGAGAGAAGAGAAAAGAGAGTGATAACATTGTAACCCAAGAACAAGTGTAAACTTATACCTTGGATCAAACTCGAGGAGCATAACTTAATCAATCCAAGACTAGTATTATTTGATTTCCTTGCCTTACACATATTCCAAGCACTAAATCAAATATATCCTGATTAATTCACTCTAACAAGGGTAGCTAAGGATGATTGGCATCCCATCTCTATAAGTAAATTGTGTGCGGTTAGAATTCTGACCATTCAATTTTAGCTCGTCACACTTGTCATAAGCCAATTACACAATATAACAATGATATAAACCGTGGACCAATTTTGTGAAGTGAAGAAAATTGTAGGCCATGAGCCCGAGTCGAAAGCATGGGGAATCTTGGGCAAAGCCAAATTTATATGGTTGGATGAAATTTGGACCTTTTTAGTCACCAAGTGAACTTGACCAAAGATCCATTCTTTTTTCTTTATAAAAGTATGATGGGTGGAATGAGTTGGTTAATAGAATGGACTGTGAAGAAGAAGAAGAAGAAGAAGGTTTTACAAGCATCAACTAAGAAGTAAGAACATATTTATCCAATTATGTAAAACTCATAAAAATGCAAAATAGATAACATTGAGCTAAAAAAAAGGGGAAAAAACTAGCTCTATTTTGTTCTCTATTTTACATAAAATTATACACAATGCTATGGTGCAAATCTAATATACATAAATAGTGTCGTTTATTAAAAACTTTTCCTCAAAATTTTTTTTTTTTTTATATTTTTATATTCACTCTTCCCTCTCCTCTAAACAAGGGGAGAAAAAAAAGAGAGATTATTACAATATGCTGTGATGGGTAGATTGGGTTTGCTAAGAAAGAAAGATTTTTTTTTTTTTGAATGAAAAAGGGGGTCTTCGGTGTGGGCTTATGCCATGTGATAGCAATGATTAATACCACGTGTACCACACGGGTCTTGCTGAAGCTATCACTCAAACTGCTCCTCTCTGGGTGCTGGGCCAAGGACTCCTACTATCAAGCTACACCTTCGTGTTTTAATATGATGTATCCAAAATGAAGAATGAGATGTAGCCATGTAAGATGTGTTGTAAAGGTAATTATGTAAAATAAAGAAAGTGACTTTTGGGTGATCTTGTTTTTATTTAACATAAACGGATGAGAATCCTCTAAATATATTTCATAAAAAAAACAATTGTGTAACCCTTTACTTGACCAATCATATATATCTATATATGCGTGTGTGTGTGTGTATATATATATATATATATTTTAAAAGAATTTTATTAGGATATTTTTTTCATAACAATATTCATTACATTGCTAAAAGAGAGAGATTTGATGTAGAAAATAGTAGGCTTTTGCACGAGTGTAATTTGAAAAATCTTTGGATAGACCACTTTGTTTATAATTACAGACATGAAAATTTTCAACACGCAAATTTGTTTATAATTACTTTGTTTATATAGCTTCAATTTTAAGCAAGCATTGAAAGTTCAAGGAAGCACTCCAATCAATCCAAGGTCACCAACGCATGTCACTTTTGTCCTCTTAATACTAGGACCCGTTATTCCAAAATATTGGTCTAAGTTTAATGATGAGATATTGCAAAAGGGAAAAAGAAAAGAAGCATCTCTTCCATGAAAATGCTTCTAACTTCTAAAGTTTTTAGACATAGTCACATGGAGCTGGTATCTATGAGCATACAATTTACAAGCAAAATGATTGATTTAGAGGTAGGATGCCTAGCTAAGGTATGGGGAAGCTGAGGAGGATATCTTCATCTAAACAACATTTTGTGAGAAACTTATGTGTTATTACTTATTAGTTCAAGGGAATAGTTTTATAAAAGACTACTTATTGACTTTGCCTTGGCTGCTGTTATCTATCAGATATCTGTCGTGTGGATAGATAGATAGAAAGAAATGCTTGAATTCATGGACAGAGAATTATATAAGAGGCTGAGCTTTTGAAGGTTATAAGCTTTGATCTTATATACTGATTGTTTAGTTGCAAGGCTGTTAAGCATTCCTTTCCAAAACAAAACTCTTTGATTTAGTATAAAAAAAAAAAAAAAAAACTTTTTGCTGTTTGTAGGACATTTCATTTTGATTGATTGATTTATTTATTTATAGGTGTTTACGGTGCCCGTTAAAAAATTACTTTATGTTACATCATTGTACTTTATATCAGATTTTTGACTAATTTTATAGGGTGTAGAATTAATAAAGTTAATTTTTTTCGGGTCAAAAATCTCACATGAAGTACAATAATGTAACAAAGGGATATCTATTTATGGTGGATTGACTTTGTAACTAATAAGTGCCTGTATATTGTTTGTAGTGTCAAAACAAGTAAATTGATTTGACTCTTGTAATTAACAAGTGTCAGTGACAAATCATAGAAGTATTGTAAATAAACAAAAAAGAATAGATAGTAATTATCATTATTATTATTATTATTATTATTATTCTTTTTGTATTTTAGCATATATTATACTACAAGGACACGTATTGTCCTTAGAATTTTCTTATCTTTTGGTTTGTCTTCTTATAAGACAACTTTTACTATATAGTGCAATACATATTTATGTAAGAGAGCAACAAGTAATAAGATATCATCTTTCTCAGCATTCGCCACAGTTTTCTCTTTTTCTTTGTGTTTGTGTTTGAAACTGGCAGGGAGGAAGGGGTGGGGGTGGGGTTGTTTATCCAAAAAAGGAGAGAGAGAGAGAGAGAGATGGGAGAAGGGATAGGTGCCATCAGGTGAAAAGCCCATTAGCATTTCCTTTCATGTATTAGCATTTAGTAGCAAAGTAGTATAGTATTGGAGTGCTTGCGTTATCTTTGGGCCTGTTGCAGCTCCCTATTAAAGATGGGCCTGCTTGTAGGTTGTATGTAATAGTTTGACATTTGACCTGTTTTTGCTCATTCTTCTTCAAAAGAAAAAAAACTCTCTAAGTTTGACCCAACCCAAGTATCCCTAATACAAGCTTAAAATAAAAATACGATTGAACTCAGCTCAACATTGCTCACAGGCGTAATTAAATCTCCAATGATTCCCTTCCCATTTTTTTTTTTTGGTGGAAATGTTAACGAATACGCTAATGGTATTGGTTTATGAAATATTTTTATAAACATTTTTAAGAGACAAAAAAACTGATTTTTTACTTGTTTTTTTTATATTTCTCAAAAAAATGATACCAAAACTTTTTTAAAATGGTCCATTAACAAATGTCTTAATGAGACCTGTTAATAGGACCTTTTTATTTTTTAGAAATCGTTAAAAATTGAATATAGAGAAAATACAATATTTGAAGGGTCACAGTTTCAATTAACAATCTATAATGAACTAAATTAACAATTCACTAACAACTGTTACTAAACTAAACATAACTATTAACTACATAAGGATCACAATCTTACTATTGGTGTGGGTTTTAAATTCAATATTAACAAAGACCCTTTATAAGAGAGTCATGGAATTCTTGATTTAAGAAATTGCAATTTCCCAAACCAATAGATCCTATTGAAACTCTCCAAACCAACATATTTGACAAAGCTCAAACTGAGAGTCGATCAATCCGCTCAATGTGGTAGTCAATGACAATTGACTCTATTGAAATTTGACAGCTTTCAGGTTGAGTGACAAGTCATTGCAAGAAACCCAATTCCAACATATCTCCACCTTTACTCATTGTCATTCTTTGCCGATATGAGGGTTTCTCTATGAGATTCCAGTCAAATTTTGACTATATTTGATTAGATCTCAACATATCCAATGAGATCTGCTCTCCCTACTGTAATATTGAGTCTAACCTACATCCAATCACCACCTGTAATAACTAAAGCTACTGGAACCTCTATTCATTTTGAGTCCACGACGGGTTTCATTCCCCACCTGAAGTGATCGAGTTGAGTTCAAGTTGAGCACAAACCTAATTTGAACTAACCCATGAATAGCCCTGGTTTTCCCCATCAATAAAATCAACAATGACTACAGTCAATATAATAGGATAATATTTTTCCTTTTCCTAACCATATTTATTAGGACTCTCTTCTTCTTCTTCTTTTTTAAATTCAATAGTTGGGGGAAATGGAATTTGAACCCTGGATGTTTAATTCAAAAACATCAAGAAATACTAACAAGCTGAGAAATACAAATTTTTTATCTCACTTTTTGTATTCTACTTTATACTCCACTAATTTGGTAGAACATAAAATAAAATACAAAAAGTGACATAGAGGATTTTTTTTTTTTTGTTGGGTTGAGAAATGTAACACACAGGATTTGTATTCACCAATTGAGAAGCTATTGGCATTTGGACACTCTTCTTAAAGGGTTGGTGTGGCATTTTTCTCTAACCTTTTTCTCCCTTAACAACAATGAGACATATAAATGGGCCAAGCCTTCTTATTTAAATACCCTAAACAAGGTTGGAAAATTTTTAGTTAAGTTGGTCTGGACAATGTGGACATAGACCATACTCAAGTTCAATCATTAATCCTATAAAAAAAAAAAAAAAAAATTCGATCATTCAAGAGGCGATTGCGAATCCCATACAGAACGTGCATAAGCATAAGAAGACAAAAAAAGAACGTGTAAACCTCACGGTGGTCGTAACTCATAAACAGCTTTTAAATATGGTTTTCAAAGTTCTCCAACCAAATAAAAAAACACTATAAAGTTTCAATTTTCAACGTTGTGGGGGAAAATTATCTTGGTTTTTTAACCTGGTAAGAACAATCCCCATCTCCTACCTCCCTCAGTCAATGATTGTGGAGGTAGTTGAAGACGGTGAACGATACTGTCCTTCCCTCAATTAGTGCTATAACATGGTTTAATTTATTCTGCCAAAAAAAAAAAAAAAAAAAAAAAACCAGCTGTGGAGAACCTCAATAGGGACGTGCACTCAACTCACATGGATTGCATAGTGAGTGTTCGATGTTTGGTTTACAAGAAGACAAACTTTCACTAAAGTCAATCAATTGATGTAATTTCCTTTGTGCCAAAAGAAAGGTCAAAAGGCTCTGAGTTTCCAGATTGAAATATAGTAGCTACAACCATAAATTGTCTACAAAAAGTCATGACAAGAAATTTTCTTAGTTTGTAAATTTATGGGATATGGGATTACAAGACAAAGATATGAGATTCTCTTCATATATTGAATTCAAGTTACACTTAGTATAACTTTAAATAATGTTATATCATCTGATATTTTTTAATTAAATGTGAATTTTGATAAATCTATCGTTGAATTATATATATAACTTAAAATCTTAATCCCACCGAATATAAAGTTAAAATCTTTTGTTTTTACTTTTGTATTCCCTCGTCCTCCTCACCTGCCGACAACAGGCCATGTTCACTAAGGCTCCCATTTCCAAAGTTCAATGAACCACCATATATTCTAAAAAAAAATCTGCAGCATCTACTTCTTCTGTTTATTTTTCTCTCAGTTGTTTCCTCATTGCAATTTCAAGTTTGCAATTCGCACCATTTTTTTTTTCTTTCCTTCAGTTTAAGCATGCAACAACACATCCAGAGTAAAAACAGGTGAGCCCATTCTTTCTTTTCCTTTATATTACTCACGTACCATATTTTTTTTTTTATTATTACATTAATATTTTAAAATCTCAGGTCAAAATCCATATTAATCGAATATTAGTTACTTTTTTTATTCATTAATTCATTTTTGTATGTAATTTTAAAATTTTAAATAATAAAAAGCTTCAAATTTAAATATTATATGAATGTGATAGTTATTAATTTCTAATTGCATGTAAGATATAAAGAGATAATTGAATGGTGAATGTGAAAAAACATTGTCAATTAATAAAAATTGCAACAACATAAATCAACTCTCCTTGGAAGATCCATTCATTCTTTTTTACAATTAAAAACAAAAACAAGTTTCTAAAAAAAAAAACAAAAACAATATTGGAAACATTATTATCCTATTAAAAAAACAAAAACAATATTGGAAACATTATTATCCTATTATTAGACAACTAACTAAAGAAACTGAACCTTTCTATTACTGTTCCCTCCTTCCTCACCGATTTCAGATCCCCCTTTTATTCTCTGTCTCTCTCGACATTGTAACTGTGTAACTCTTTTCTCTATCTTCCTCTTCATCAACTTTGTCAATCTGTTCTTGCCTAGTCAATAGGGAAGATAACAACACATTCTTTCATGGTGTCAAACGTGTCAGACATGGCCGCGGCCGGAGAGGGATCATCATCGAAATGGATTCTTGAAAGCATTGAGATTGATCCACTGGTGGACGTTCCTATAGAAAACAATGAGCCAGATGAGACTACCAGCCCATGCAAACCTTTGAAACAAATAAAATCCTTGAAGAAAAGCATTAGTAGTGTAAGGAAAAGGAATGGTATCCAAAGTAACAACAATGTACCTAGGATGGGAAGAATGGCATCTGGGGCATCTAGAGGCCTTAAGAGCTTACGCTTCCTCGACCGGACAACGACTGGGAAAGAAGCCGACGCGTGGAGGTCCGTTGAGAAGCGCTTCAATCAACATGCACCCGATGGGAGCCTCTGCAGAGACAAATTTGGAACTTGCATTGGTAAATTGAAACAAAAAACAATGTATTTGCTTTAATGGAATACAATGTGAGACTTTCAATTCTTATTTTTAAATTTATTTATAGGAATGGGAGCAGAATCAAAGGACTTTGCCGGGGAATTATATGATGCCTTAGCAAGGCGCAGGCAAATATGCACAACAAATGGGATAACAAGAGAAGAGTTGAGACTGTTTTGGGAGGACATGACTAACCAAGACCTTGATTCTAGGCTTCAAATATTCTTTGACATGTAAGTAACTTTCTTTTGTCTCTTTGGCATATATCATGCATAATAATGAGGCATAAACCAGAATGAGGAATGTAGAAAATGTATTTCAGGTGTGACAAGAATGGGGATGGGAAGCTGTCAGAGGATGAGGTGAAGGAGGTGAGGAAAAAGACCTATATGAATTTATTGTTTCTATCCTCTCTGTTTTCTTCTTAAAATGTTCATGAGTCAGAATTCTGAAAATTGTTATGTAAAAGGTTATAGTTTTGAGCGCCTCTGCAAACAAGCTAGGAAATCTTAAAAAGCAAGCCACGATATATGCATCTTTAATCATGGAAGAGCTTGATCCTGACCATCAAGGGTATATAGAGGTAAAAGATCTTTAATTTTTGAAGCTCCTTTAGTTTCCATTCTTCTTGTTTTTTTACCATTCCTGGTATACATGTAGAGGCAAAGCATTTCTTCTAAGTTTCTGTTCCAAACAGATGTGGCAACTAGAAACTCTACTAAGGGGAATGGTGAGCTCTGAAGATGGAGGTAACCAGAAACTTTCCAAGAGAACCCAAACTCTAACAAGGGCTATGATCCCCAAGAGATACAGAACTCCTGTTAGCAGATTCTTATCTGAAACTGGGGAACGTATACATGATAATTGGAGGAGAATATGGGTTGTCACATTGTGGTTAACCATCAACTTGGTCCTTTATCTTTGGAAGTTCAATCAATACAAGCACCATGGGGCATTCCAAATCATGGGTTATTGTGTCTGCATTGCCAAGGGTGCAGCCGAGACTCTGAAGTTCAATATGGCTCTCATCCTTTTTCCTGTTTGTAGAAAGACTCTTACTAAGTTTAGATCAACATTTCTCAGTAGCTTAGTTCCTTTTGACGACAATATAAATTTCCACAAGTTATATGCACTAGGAATAGCCGTTGGGACTTTTGTTCATGCTACAGTGCACATAACTTGTGATTTTACAAGGTTGGTATCATGTCCAAAGGAAAAGTTCATGACAATTCTAGGGTCTGATTTCAATTACAAACAGCCAAGTTACATGGATTTGGTGGAAAGTACCCCAGGTGTAACCGGGATTCTAATGGTCATTATAATGGTTTTCTCCTTCACATTGGCCACACATTCGTTTAGAAGAAATGTCATCAAGTTACCATGGCCTCTCAACAATTTGGCCGGGTTCAATTCCTTCTGGTATGCACATCATTTGCTGGTGCTGGCATATATCCTCTTGGTCATCCATGGCTACTTCTTGTTCCTCACAAAGGACTGGCAGAATAAGACGGTATGTATTGATTTTCAGTAATAGAGATATCCTAGTATTTGCAACTTCTCCATTGAGCATATTCTAGTTCAATCACATATTATTCAATAAATTGTCAATAATCTATTCTATAAAATTATACAAAATAACTTCAAATTTTGGAATGACAACATATATTTCATTATCAAACAGGCATACACAGGGAACAACAAACATAGTCTTCCTGGATTTCATCTTTATACTTCTGATAATATATATTGCCATTGGCTTCTTGATATTTTCATAAAAATTTCCCAACTAATTATAACTCCTTCCTTGTTGCTGATTTAATACAAGTGTCACCGTGGCATCTTAATTGTGTTCCACGAATGATTTTTGCTCACTTAGTACTGCTTTTCAACATTAAGCATTGCTCTTTCCTTTATCTACTTTCAGTCTTAATTAAGTCTTCCGGAAGTCCTTGGAACTCTTACTAAATTCTGTTTCTCACTTCATACGTGAATACCATATTCTAAATCATTCCTGAGGACAACTATATCTCTAGTCTGCTATCTTTAATTCACTACAGGCCATAACTTGGTGCTGAAAATATGTAGCATTTCCTTTTTATGCAGACATGGATGTATCTTGTTGTCCCTGTACTATTATATGCTAGTGAGAGAGCTTCTACACTAATTAATGAAAGCAATCATCAGGTCGACATCATTAAGGTAAGTGTTATTAACTTCAGGTCAACTTATATACAAATTGAGGAAAATGAAATAAACTCATCCTATTTCTTGGACATTGCAGGCAATCATATACACGGGAAATGTTTTAGCACTATACATGAGCAAACCTCTAGGATTCAAGTATAAAAGTGGAATGTACCTTTTTGTCAAGTGTCCAGATATATCAAACTTTGAATGGTAATAATTCAGATACAATGATAATTAAAGTAACCCATCTGCAATCTCTATACCCAACACTACTCATTTGTTGCAGGCATCCTTTCTCCATCACTTCAGCACCAGGAGATGACTATTTAAGTGTCCACATAAGGACCTTGGGAGACTGGACTACAGAGCTTAAAAACAGATTTGCACAGGTGATGTACACATTACAATTACATGCTACGCACACGCATATTATAATGCCTAAACCACAATAGTAATTAGTAAGTCACCTTTTTCTGAGATCACATTGGAATCATAAACACAGGATTTCAATTCTTCCTTATGCCTAATGTCTTCCGGACCTTGTAAACATCCTGGAATTTTGAGGCACATATTTCAAATTCTATTTTTCTACAACATACTGAATCAAAGAAATGCAGGTCTGTGAGGCCCAAAGTACCCAAACAAGAAGAGGAAGTCTCGTGAGAATGGAAACTAAAGCGTGTCCAAACTATGATATTTCACAATCAGAGTGAGCAGAATCCTAGACAAACCTGTTTCACAATTCTCAGCGTGGTATCGTAACTCAAACCTCCTCTTTTTTGTGGCAGATATCCAAGGATCCTTATCAAAGGACCATATGGAGCCCCAGCTCAGGATTACAAGAAGTATGACATCCTTTTGCTAATAGGTCTAGGAATTGGGGCCACTCCATTCATCAGTATTCTAAAAGACCTCTTAAACCATATCAAGCCAACTGACCTTGAAGATGTAAGTCAAAATGCAAACCATATATAAATTTGTTGGAGATATGTGGACATATCTGGTATTGACTTTGAAAAAGAATTTAAATGCAGGATTCAAGACAAAACAATTCATCATGGTCAAATAAGAAGGGTCCTGAAAGAGCATATTTTTACTGGGTAACAAGGGAACAAGGCTCCTTTGACTGGTTTAAAGGTGTCATGGATGATATTGCAGAGTATGACCACAATGTGGGTTTGAAACATAGAACAACTTCACTTCAAATTTTGTGCATTTACATTAATCAATTGACTAGAACCTTTATGTGATCCTATATGTTGCAGAATGTAATAGAAATGCACAATTACCTGACTAGTGTCTACGAAGAAGGAGATGCACGGTCTGCACTTATTGCCATGGTGCAGCAACTGCAACATGCTAAGAATGGAGTTGATGTTGTCTCTGAAAGTCGGGTATTAACTCAGTACACAAAAACTGTCATGTGATGCTGTTTTAGTAAATTTTGAGTATGTTATTTAATATGTCATTACTACAGATACGAACACATTTTGCAAGACCCAACTGGAAGAAAGTTTTTTCTGACTTGGCAAGTACACACCAATCATCAGTAATAGGTAATGCCTTTTCTGATAATTTAACAACCAATTATTATGACGATCTTAAGCTGCAAACTATCAGTTATATGTTACTACTAGTTGATTATTAAATATGCTGGTGTTGTTGCAGGTGTGTTTTACTGTGGAAGCACTGCACTTACCAAACCACTAAAGAAGCTTTGCCAAGAATTTAGTTTAAACTCATCAACGCGCTTCCACTTCCACAAGGAGAACTTCTAGTTTAGCTATTTCACAATGGCAAAACTTTAGTAGGCACACACTTTATTTATTTATTTATTTTTCATTTATTTAAAGATGTTCCTCTTCTTGTTGTTAGTATTGTACATTCAGAAACGTATAGGCATATGTACAAAGCAGGTAAAAAGTTTGAATTAGAATTTCTATGAAGTTCACATTTGTGCTAGATTTACCTTGCAACCATGTTTCTTAGCGTTCCTTCTGCTCTTGCTATTAGCTTTTAAACTTCTTTCATGCTAAGCTCACAAACTTGGTCCTATAGTATTATGTGGGAAATACCTTTGGTACAACACACTTGATCTTCTGTCACATTTTCAACTAAAAAGTGAAGTTTTTTGAACCCCTAAATTGGTTCCAACTTACCCTTGTCATTTCAATTCTTTGACGTATCTGCAATCAATATAAATAGTAGTTGATGAGGATATGCTTTACATAAATGAAAGTTCACAAGTGAATTCTAAGCTACAAACAAAACAAAACCATCCAAACAATTGAATAAGCAATGAGGAAGCATGACCTAAAAGCAAGTTGCCAAACTATTTCTCCATAAATGTCTATTTCTTTTTTCTGTTTCGAAGCGATACATTCTAATTTATTCCCCATGGTTCTAGACTTCTAGTAACTCATGATATAATTTAAGGATACCTGGGTTCTGTCAATATACAAAAGGTGGAAAAATAAAGCCTAGTCAAACAATCTTGGAAAGGGCCCAACAAAGAATATTTGTCAATGGTGCTGGACAATGGTGATGGTGAGGTGCAAGGTTCTCATGGAAAAAAATGTGCGGGGTTAATAGTTGGAAGCCCATGGATAATGCACTAGTAAATTAAGGAAAAAGCCCATTAAACAAAGGGGAGTGGGTAGGACTTGTTTATGGTCCATAGAGAGGTCTTGAAGCCCATAGAGACAAAGACTCACATATGTATACCCAACACAAGCAATAAAGAAGAATGACCTAAAAGCTAAAGTTGCTAAGCTATTTCTTCATAAATGTTTATTTCTTGTTACCACCTCAAAGAGATACATTCTGATTTTTTCCTGTCAATTAGTTCCATGCTTCTAGTAACTTATGATGTAATTAAAGAGCAATTCATGGACTGGCCCCCTAGAAGCATGGAACTAATTGACAGGAAAAAATCAGAATGTATCTCTTTGAGGTGGTAACAAGAAATAAACATTTATGAAGAAATAGCTTGATTAATTGCTATGACCTGTAGGTTCATGCATTGACAGAGCAATTCATGGACTGGCCCCCCCTAATTTTTTTATTTTTTTTATAAAAATAATATATATATATATTTATATATATATATATATATATGTAGGGACACGATTCTTTTGGGGCCCAATAATGATGTTGGGCTCGTACGTGAAAGATCCCTCACAATATGATTTGTAGAGAGTGGGCTTGAAAAGCTTGCCGTTGGTCACGGGGCGATGTTCCGGTCTTGATTTTAGAGGAATTCCTGTAGAAAAAGGAGTCGGGTTTGAATATTTAAGCCATATAGCATCGCATCTTATGGGGTTGGGCTCCTCGGACTTGATCCGAGGACCATTAGGGTCTTACCCCGGTTACCCAAATGGTGGTTTTTTTTTATGATGGCGCATGTGTTGTTAAGGTGTTTTCACCCATGGAGTTTCTTTTTGGAGATCGGATCAGAGCCCCTTTCTAGGTTCACTTACTTTTCCTTTTATACTAGCTTACGGCCGCTGTCCTTCGTCCACGTGTAGGGTCAACCTTTACAAGACTGATATTTGTCCCATCAGTCTAATCCCGGAATTGTTGGGGATGGTTGATAAAGCTGGAGAATACGGCTCTGTTAGGTGCAGAGTCTTATCTGGGAAGGGTAGTAAGGATAACTCTCCCAAGATATTTTAGATCTCCTTCCACATTTATTCCTTTATCTCTTTTTTACCCCTACCCTCAATGGAGCTTTGGGTCTGCCGAGGACGAAGCCGTCCTCGGCTGCATCTCCGGGCCATTACCTTTTTCGGCTTGGGCCTTTAGACTCCCCACGAGCAAGTGGGCCTGGCCCATAAATTATTGGGCCCCACAATAGCCCCTAAAAACCCTGCTGTCCAACATCCTGGTTGGAATGGGGGGTTTTGGTAATACCAGGCCTTTATTGTGACTCACTTAATTCAGCCTTTGACTGACGCTGGCGACTCTTCACCTGCCCAAGAAGTGTACCGGTCTACAAGATGCTCCTCTAAATTTCTTCATGATGCGCTTATGCCGTTTGGTTATCCGAAGCGCGTCTTTAATATCTTCCCTTCACGAGACCTCCCAGATTTGACGGTTATTGATGGCGTGGGGGAACGAAACGGGTGTATTCTTGTCTGCAGATTTCCTCGGGGATCTGAACACATTAAGTATTCTCCTCTTCGTCCCCTATATAAAGAGGAGAAACAAGAATCGTTTCTCCCACAGATGAATCCCTTTAATCCCTCCAAGATTTGAAAACCCTTAGATTCCTTCCGGAGTTTACTTTTACTCTTTGGTTATTCCTTAACCTGAAATACACTCGCCATAGCAGTAAGCAATGAAAAAACCATTCACTTCCCAAAAACGCCCTGTCTTAACGAAGCTCGAAATGGCTCGGTTAGGGCAAGGATGGCGGAGACTTAAGATTTGTCCCCCCTTCCTTTCAGCCAAAATCCGAAGCAGGGGCTCATCGCGTCAAACTTTCGGCGTGACTGAGTCGAGAATTCCCATCATCGTAACCAACCGCTCTCTTACGAGCATACCTAATATGGCCCCAGTGTGTTAGGAGTCAGGAACGAGGCAGGGACTAAGTGTCTCTGCTTCTTCCTCTCTTCGTTCACTGGTGGCCCCCTCCGCCTCCCTTTCTTAGTCTTCCCAGCACCAGCTCCCTCCTGGTGCTTTCACTTCTCCCTCTTTTGCTCCTTTTTCTTTCTTTTTATCTCTTCTCTCTTCTTCTCCTCCTTCTTTACTCATGTCCTCCATCTTCCTCATTCATCTCCTCCATCCTCTTCTTCCTTCTCCTTCAAATTCTTCTTCCTTCTCCTTCATCTTTTTCCAAAGAAGGTTCTTCTTTCGATATGAGCAATACTGAGGCAGAGATTAGAGAGACTTTGAAGACGAGTTTAAAAGACACCTGACTGTTTACTTATCTGTACTGCGGATGTTAGTGTTGCTTCGGCAGCTCACCTTTTGTATAGGCTTGTTTGAGCCCCACTTTGTACGTTGTAATAATTTTTATATTAATAAAAGTTGTTGTTATTTTACTTCGCATGTTCTGTCTATGTTTTTACAAATTTACAAGCGCTGCTAGACACAATAATATATCATTTGAATCAATGATAACTAAAGCCAAAATACTTGCTGATAAAAAGATGTAACCATAACTTTAATAGAATTGTTTGACATAGCAATGCGTACCTGTAAATAGCGATACTTGCCCGAAACAGAGCCGAGATTAGAACTGGATGTTCTATGTGGTGTAGGAAGTAATTATTCGAAGACATATCACCTGCAAAAATGAACAGCCCCCTTAGGCTACCGAATAGCGGAGCGTCCCGCCATCATCCTAACACTCTTATTGGCCTTAACATTTTACAGTATTTGAGCTGAGGACTTTCCCTATCGGAGCAGTTGGTTTCCCCATAGGCTTGAGTCCGAGGACCATGCAAGGCCTTGGTACTGTCCAACACTTGTAATTTTTATTTTTTGTACTCGGTTTCCCCATAAGCTTGAGTCCGAGGACCATGCAAGACCTTGGTTCTGTCCAAAACTTGTAATTTTTATTTTTTATACTTGGTTTCCCCATAGGCTTGAGTCCAAGGACCATGCAAGGCCTTGGTTCTGTCCAACACTCGTAATTTTTATTTTTTGTACTTGGTTTCCCCATAGGCTTGAGTCCGAGGACCATGCAAGGCCTTGGTTCTGTCCAAAACTTGTAATTTTTATTTTTGTACTTGGTTTCCCCATAGGCTTGAGTCCGAGGACCATGCAAGACCTTGGTTCTGTCCAACACTCGTAATTTTTATTTTTTGTACTTGGTTTCCCCATAGGCTTGAGTCCGAGGACCATGCAAGGCCTTGGTTCTGTCCAAAACTAGTAATTTTTATTTTTGTACTTGGTTTCCCCATAGGCTTGAGTCCGAGGACCATGCAAGGCCTTGGTTCTATCCAAAACTTGTAATTTTTATTTTTTGTACTTGGTTTCCCCATAGGCTTGAGTCCGAGGACCATGCAAGGCCTTGGTTCTGTCCCTGGGCCCCTATGCTGAACGGGCCTGGGCCGCGAATTTACTGGGTCCACAAATTAAGAGGTATTCCCGTAGTCTTTGGTCATGCGGTACTTTTTGGCGTCCCAGTGTTCGAGGTGCGCCTTCACGAGACTCCTTTAATCTCAGGGTTGCAGACGGCGTTGGAAATCGAGCTAGAGACATTTTGTCTGTAGCGTTCCTTGGGACGCTGCGTGAATTAAATGCCACCACCTCATCTTTTTAAATAAATAAGAGAGAAAGTTGTTTTACCTATGCACAAATCCTTCAGTTTCCTCCCTTAGCACATCATGTTTGAGGCGAGGGTTGGGGAAAAGGAACTCTCTCCGCCACAGAGGCGCCGTGTCCTCCTGAGACTCAAAAGAGTGATGTACGGGCAAAGGAGGCATAAATTCAAGAGAATATTCCAGTTCGGTAGAGGGGTAAGGGTGTTTCTCCCTCTTTTAGTCAAAATCCGAAGCAGGTTCTGTTCATGCCAGAATTTTGGTGTGTCAGAAGAAAGATTCTCCGCCACCAGCGCCTCTGCCTTGTCGCAGGCAAACTTTTGGTGAAGGCTCCTCAGCTTCCGGCTCCCCGCATCTTTCCTTCAGCGGTGTGAGGCTCAAGTTGGGTTCTTTTGCTGCCTGAGTTATGGGCGTGCAAAAGCATTGAGGAGGAATAAGGTCTCGAAGCAGTAGCCAACCTCTCCTCTGTGCTACCTCCTCGGCTTCATCTTCACTCTCTTGTATTTTTCTTTACTTACGTAGTTAGCTTTAATGTAAGCTTGTTTCAACTTTTCATTGTACACTGTACTGTTCCTTTGTCTTAATAAAAGATGTGTTTATTTCTTTATACATACTTTTCTTCTCTGCAACAACTACTTTGTGCATGAATATTAAATGTAAGCTTGCCCTTAATGATATTCCGGGCAAAAAAATGCCTTAACGCAGATTCCTACTGGTTTAAACTCACAAATGTTATCAAGTATAACAAGGGTAATCCTTAATAAATTAAACTCTTGGAACTAACCGGGATAACCGTTGAGTGCTGCGCGATGCATGCTAGACCAATGTCCGAGAACGATAAACTCGAAATAATTCGTCCGAGAGGGTGGCCGAGTAGCGAGGGACTTTGATTGTGCTTTTGGGTAATACATTGCACCGTATCGTATCAACCCCTTTGATACTGGGGATCAGAGGGTAGACCGGGGAATTCGTGCAATTAAGGGATTAACCCAACTGTTAACGAGGAGTTCTCTTCGGATGGATTTTGAGGTTTATGTGCCATAGGGATTAACCCAATGTTAACGAGGAGTTCTCTTCGGATGGATTTTGAGGTTTATGTGCCATATTTTTTTTTTTTTTTTTAATAGTTGGTTTCCCCATAGGCTTGGGTCCGAGGACCATGCAAGGCCTTGGTTCTGCCCAAAACTCGTAAGGTTTCCCTTTTGTACTTGGTTTCCCCATAGGCTTGAGTCCGAAGACCAAGCATGGCCTTAGTTCTGTCCAAAACTTGTGATTTTTTCTTTTTGTACTTGGTTTCCCCATAGGCTTGAGTTCGAGGACCATGCAAGGCCTTGGTTCTGTCCAAAACTTATAATTTTTATTTTTTGTACTTGGTTTCCCCATAGGCTTGAGTCCGAGGACCATGCAAGGCCTTGGTTCTGTCCAAAACTTGTGATTTTTATTTTTTGTACTCGGTTTCCCCATAGGCTTGAGTCCGAGGACCATGCAAGGCCTTGGTTCTGTCCAAAACTTGTGATTTTTTCTTTTTGTACTTGGTTTCCCCATAGGCTTGAGTCCGAGGACCATGCAAGGCCTTGGTTCTGTCCAAAACTTGTAAGATTTTTTCTTTTTGTACTGGTTTCCCCATAGGCTTGAGTCCGAGGACCATGCAAGGCCTTGGTTCTGTCCAAAACTTGTAAGATTTTTCTTTTTGTACTTGGTTTCCCCATAGGCTTGAGTCCGAGGACCATGCAAGGCCTTGGTTCTGTCCAAAACTTGTGATTTTTTTTTTTGTACTTGGTTTCCCCATAGGCTTGAGTCCGAGGACCATGCAAGGCCTTGGTTCTGTCCAAAACTTGTAAAATTTTTTCTTTTTGTACTTGGTTTCCCCATAGGCTTGAGTCCGAGGACCATGCAAGGCCTTGGTTCTGTCCAAAACTTGTGATTTTTTCTTTTTGTACTTGGTTTCCCCATAAACTTGAGTCCGAGAACCATGCAAGGCCTTGGTTCTGTTCAAAACTTGTGATTTTTATTTATTTATTTATTTATTTATTATTTTTTTTTTATGCTTCGAATGTAAGCCCCTAGACCAGGGCGGGGAGAGCTGGTTTGTGGCCAAAAGCCCCTAGAGCTACCCGCGCCGTTGGCACCGCAAGGCATAGCCCCTAGCAGAAGTTTATGTCGGAGCAACCGCTGTGTGTTGCCGGAGACGTAGGAAACCTCACGAACCTCTGCTTGCTAGAGAGTCGACTCCACCGCCACCCACACCAACGCGCAAGCCTCCCCACAAACGGCGCCAATTGTAGGGACACGATTCTTTTGGGGCCCAATAATGATGTTGGGCTCGTACGTGAAATATCCCTCACAATATGATTTGTAGAGAGTGGGCTTGAAAAGCTTGCCGTTGGTCACGGGGCGATGTTTCGGTCTTGATTTTAGAGGAATTCCTGTAGAAAAAGGAGTCGGGTTTGAATATTTAAGCCATATAACATCGCATCTTATGGGGTTGGGCTCCTCGAACTTTATCCGAGGACCATTAGGGTCTTACCCCGGTTACCCAACAGTGGTTTTTTTTTATGATGGCGCATGTGTTGTTAAGGTGTTTTCACCCATGGAGTTTCTTTTTTGGAGATCGGATCAGAGCCCCTTTCTAGGTTCACTTACTTTTCCTTTTATACTAGCTTACGTCCGTTGTCCTTCGTCCACGTGTAGGGTCAACCTTTACAAGACTGATATTTGTCCCATCAGTCTAATTCCGGAATTGTTGGGGATGGTTGATAAAGCTGGAGAATACGGCTCTGTTAGGTGCAGAGTCTTATCTGGGAAGGGTAGTAAGGATAACTCTCCCAAGATATTTTAGATCTCCTTCCACATTTATTCCTTTATCTCTTTTTTATCCCTACCCTTAATGGAGCTTTGGGTCTGCCGAGGACGAAGCCGTCCTCGGCTGCATCTCCGGGCCATTACCTTTTTCGGCTTGGGCCTTTGGACTCCCCACGAGCAAGTGGGCCTAGCCCATAAATTATTGGGCCCCACAATATATATATAGGTACTAATTTTAGCAATTTCATTCAATAAAATTACATTTTTTCCCCCTTAATAATATCATTGATCATTATAAGAGGAATGCTACAGTTACAAATTTTTTTACAACATTTTTACAAACTATTGAAGTAGCAAATTCTTATTGGTTTGTATCTAGTATTAGTCCCACCACTTACATAACTTTTTTACTTACTAATAATCACTCATCATAACAATAATTTGTAGATTTAGTATTTTCCACCTTTTAAAAGTCATAAAAAATTTATAGATCTAAAACCTAAAACAAAATATACAAGCTCAAAAAATTAGCCTAACAAAAAAAATTAAAGATAGCAAAGCTAAAAAAAAATTAAGACAACGATAAACCAATTTTACAAAAAACAAACAACTTGGCCCTTTAAAAAGTTTTAAACAAAATAATTTTGTCCTTATTAGCAAAAGACACACTCTACACACATAAAAATAATAATAATAAAAGAAAACCCTTGTAGGCTAAGTAGCAAAGCCAAAAGTCAAATCCACCGCACGTAGCCAATAATAAAAGCTCCCCCCTAACTTTAACTCGAGGCTTTGTCCTTGGGTTCATGTTGCATTATTGCTTACACCTTTTGCCATTTTGCTTGTCATGCTCTCCCATAAACACCATATGATCATTCTTTTATAAGGCACATCTAATAATTTCTAGGGCAAATTACAATTTATCCACCTGTAGTTTGACCGAGCAAAACTCCCCCCTAACTCTAACTTTGGGCTTTGTCCCTGGGTTCATGTTGCATTATTGCTTACACTTTTTGCCGTTTTGCTTGTCATGCTCTCCCCATAAACGCCACGTGATCATTCTTTTATATGGCACATCTAATAATTTTTAGGATAAATTACAATTTATCCACCTGTGGTTTGACCGAACAAAACTCCTCCTAACTCTAACTTCTAGCTTTGTCCCTGAGTTCATGTTGCATTATTGCTTACACTTTTTGTCGTTTTGCTTGTCATGCTCTCCCATAAATGCCACGTGATCATTCTTTTATATGGCACATCTAATAATTTCTAGGGTAAATTACAATTTATCCACATGTGGTTTGATTGAAATTTAAGTTATCTACTTGTGATTTGAAATTTGACACTTTACCCATATGAGGTTTGACTAAAATTTAAATTGCCTACCTATAGTTTGAAATCCCATGATAAAATTTTTTTGCCGGATCCTTTTTTATCTTGTATTTTTAGGTTTTTTATATTTTTGGAGAAAAGAAAGAGACATAAAAGTGGAACAACCAATAAAATCCCAAATAATCCCAGAACTTTTAGGCCTTTCATCTGACTAACCTGGTGATTTTTTAAATTATTTATTTGGGTCGAGTACCTCTTAACCTTGATGAATTACTTTATTTTGTCAACTGGGCTATTTCTTTATTGCCAGGCCTTGTCATCCCCTTGAATGGGCCAAGACATAACCGAGGGCCATTGCTCCTATAAAGTACCTTTGGCACTTTATAGTGCGTGTTGTTCCGGTAATAGCTATTGGAAAATAAAGGAGGTGGCAACCAGGGAAGGGCCTAAACTAAGGATTTTTTTGAAATATAAAGCCCACTGGAAAACTCGATATCAAGGAAGCCCAGTTTTCACGTTATGGAAATTTTTAATATCAAACGGGCGGGTGCAGATAGATTTGGATTTAGTGCAATAACTACGACTATTTCACTTTATAATTACCCCTAGTGCGTGAAAGGGAATATATATATATATTTTTTAAGTTAAAAGTTAAAATCTAATGACTGAGATTGAAAGTAAACATTTTGAGTTTTAATCCCATCCATTCAAAAAGTATTGCATGATGCAATAGCATCATATCTCAATTCAGTGAAGATAGGTGGGACAAAGGATTTGTATTTGAAAATGAAATACTACCATTTATCCAAAAGGTTTTTTGTTTGTTTGTTTGTTCAAGAAATAAATACACACGGAAGAGGGATGGGATTTTAAGTTTTAACATAGACAATCCCAAAAGTAACTTAAAGACCTTAGAGCACTTGTATCAGCTCATGTAAAGATATTATATACAAAATTTTCAAGATACCCATATTTTGAAAACTATAAAGACCTTAGAGCACTCGTAACGCACAAAATTTTTTGTCTATTTTAGCATAAGAACATATTTTTTCTATTTTACATACTTACTTTTTAAAACACTTCACATCTCACTATTTATTTTACACTACATTTTATTAAAATATTTTTTTCTCCTAATTTTTAAAATTGTTTCTTTCTTTTTTTCCACATAAAACAACCAAAATCTATTTTATTCTTTTATCCTCAAAATACGTAAAGAAAGTATAAAAAACTAAACGCAAAATGAATAATGTATGTAAATTTACACGATTACTATAGCAAATTTGTAAATTTACATTATAGAGAGGGAAAATTCTCGACCTATCATAAACTGACACATCATACTATCAAATTCACAAAATACAACCAATTATAAAGCGCCATGTATTGTTGTTAGGTTTTGCTATCACTACTCAGAAACTAACAGAAATTTGCCAAGTGTCATACAAAAACCAATCACATATTAGCGCGTGCAAGCGATGACATAAGCAGTCCAACACGTGTAAGCGATGGCATATGTAATCCAGCACGTGTAAGTGATGACATAAGCGGATCAATCAGGCTGTGACATGTGTCACCAATCAGACTCTGCCATGTGTCGCTTACCCACCCCCAAACTCCTATAAATAGAAGCCTTCCTAAGGCATTTAAGGGGAGACCAAGCCATCTAGAGTACAAGCAGCATCAGAGAAGATTAAGAAGCACTCAGAAGTACAGAAGCTCTGTAGGAATCAAGCCTCAAAGCCTTCAAGACTTTCAAGAACTTCAACCTCAAAATCGAAGTACATTCGAAGTAGAATCATCAAACTATTTACTTAGATCCTAAAGTTTGCTGGAATCAAGCTCAAAAGCCTCCAGAAACCTTAACAAACCATAAATCAAAAAAGCTCTACAGATTCAAGCCTCTAAAGCATTGAAGAACTTCCACCACAAACCTTCAAAGAAGAAGAACGCACGAAGAACACGAAGAATGTGAAGAACAAAGAATTTCTAACAAGCACATAGCTAGAGATTCATTGTAATTCCTTTCAAAGATCTTTGATCCATTTCTCAACCAAATTGAAGGATATTTTGTGCTCGAGTCAAAATCACATTACCACAATTCCAATAAATAAGTCTTTTAAGGAGATCGAATCAGAGGATCACTCTTTTATAATTTCAGAGAATTGTATTATACATTCATCAATACAAATTCGCATTTGTGAAACTACTTTACTTGTTTAATTTATTTCAAAATAGAAATTTAGTTGTCTACATACATAATTATACATTCACTGATATTTCATTTTAAAGCAAAATTGTGTAAATTTTACACCCTTTTATATTATACACCTACTAATGTGAGTGCTCTTAGTCCCTCAAATCCTGTCCATTTGTAAATTTACATAATTATACATTCACTGATATTTCATTTTAAAGCAAAAATGTGTAAATTTTGCACCCGTTTATATTATACACCTACTATTGTGAGTGCTCTTAGTCCCTCAAACCCTATCCATTTCTCTAAACAAGGCAAGTAGTACACCTGAATTGGTTTAGAGTTGACTTTTTTTCCCCTTATAAACTACTATTTAGAGTTGTTAAAAAATAAGGTTGAAATGTAAGTCAATTTGTTTCTACAGGTTCAAAGATAAAAATCAAGTTCAATTGAGTAATTCATTGTTGAAATTTTCCTAAGGTATCAAGAATTCTTTGAGTCTGACTAAAACTCTTGAAAGTAACCACGTAAAGTAGTAGTTAAAATTTGAATTGTGATGTACTACTTTGTCACAGCATGCTCTCTGAGTTGAAAATTTCTAACTAATGTCTGATTGATAAATAAACACTCAAAAATTAAAAGTACCGATAATAGTAAAACTAAGAAGAAAAACAATATTTAAGGCTATAAAATACCAGTTAAGGCTTTGTCACCCCAAGCTTCAATTGCTTCTTCAGAAATTTATATCAGACTCCTAAATAAATAGTTAAGAACTCCTATACTCCAATTCTCTAGTAATTGCAAGATCACCCCTATTTTTTTCATGAGATTTTTATTAAAAAATTGTGTAAAGAAATTCCATTGTATATAAATAAGGTACTTTCTTACCCACTCCCACAAATCAACCTAGGGGCATTCGTTCATTGGTTGCAACTATAATTATCATCTACATGTCAAAGGACCAAGCAATTACATGGCATAGCAAAACGATGTGTATTCGTGCATAACTGGTTCTCATCCATAACACCAAAACGTCATAGCAATAGTTTTGTTATTAATCAAAGTTAGGTCAGCTGTGGCTTTTTTTTTTTTTGCTACTGACGACCTAGCTGTGGAGGAGATAGAAAGAGAAATGTGCAAAGAGATAGAGAGAGAAAGAGTTAGACATAAATTTTTTTGGGTTTAGAAATAAGTAAGGAATGTATTAAATAAGGAATAATAAATAAGATCAATTAGAATATTAGCATTAATGAGGGTTTTTCTTTTCACCGTTGGATCTACTTAAATCCAATGGTTTAAAAAATGTGTAACACTTTAGAGTTACATTAGGTGTAACTTGAATCTCTCTCTCTCTCTCTCTCTCTCTCTCTCTCTCTCTCTCTCTCTCTCTCTCTCTCTCTCTCTCTCTCTCTCTCTCTCTCTCTCTCTCTATATATATATATATATATACACACACACACACACACACACACACACACACACACATACACACACACAAACACACACACTAGCCTCATCACACGCATTCCGCACATGTGATGAGGCTTTTTATTATTATTTATTTTGAATTTAATACAGTTTTTCAATTTAAATATATCTATTGTTAGTGAGGTTATATAGGAAGGAATTTTAATAAAACTAAAATTTAAGATTTTAAATGGAGTAAGTAAACTACTAGGTTTAGTCTGTACTAGTTTTTAGAGAAAAAATGTATCAAACGTACGTGAGATATGTTTAAATAGAGAATGTGCTAATTTTTAGGAAAAAAAGTTTCTTTAAATTTTTTTTTTTTAATTTTGTTGAATTACAATTTTAATCGTATTTTTATTTTTTTAAGAATAAAGATTATTTGATTAGATTAGAGGTATTTTTGATATCTTTTGAAGTTATAACTAACTTTCTAAATCCTTTTAATATATATATATATATATATATTCTAGATCCACTTAGAAACCAAGTGAAGCTTTTAGTGTGCGTTTGTTTCAACTTTTAGGAGCTGAAACGCACATATTTATAAAAGCTAAAGGATTTTATGCGTTTGGCTCAGCCCAAAACACGTTCAGAACGCGCAAATATTATGGACCGCAGGAGGTCCATAAACCAAAACGCACATGCGCGTTTGAACTATACCGTTGGGCTGGATGGTCAATTACGAAAATACCCTGATAAAAATTCATCAGTTCTCATGCCTAAAGCTGACTCTCACGCCTCTCATCTCATCTCTCTGCTCTCCCTTTGCACGAAGCTCACTCTCACGCCTCCCATCTTAAGCATAATCAAAATATAAACTCAAAAACATAATCTTAAAATTAATCAAACCACAACAATAAAAGCAAAAACATTCTTGCTCTCATAAAACTGATATAATTTAAACAACAAATCTAAAATCAAAACAACAACAACAGCAGATCAAGAACAGAAAAAAAAAAAAAAAAAATAGAACAACAATAAATGATCAAGAAAAAAAAAAAAAAAAAAAAAGCCAATATGACCCCTGGTTGCATGCACTCCGCAGTGAGGAGGAGGAGCAGCGGTGGTAGTGTGGTGGAGCAAAGACGATTTCTCCTCTCTCCATGCGTGACTGTGTGTGTTTTAACTTTGAAGATAATGACACCAAAAGGCAAGCAAGATTATGGAATCAAGTATCACAAAGAGAGCTAGAGAATTTATGGAATCAAGTAGAAAAAGAAAAAAGAAAAAAGAGAGAAAAAAATGAGAGAGCCGGAGAGCTTCTGGAATCAAGTGGAAGTAAAGAAAAAGAAAAAGGAGAGGATGTACTAATGGTATACGTGTGTGGTGGATGAAATGCAAGAGAAAAAGAAAAAAGAAAAAGGAAACGTATGGATGAGAGAAAGGCAAAGAATTAGAAATCACAATTTAAAAATACTACCACAATATTTTCACAATAAATTTTAAGTAATTAGCTAATATTGGTGAGTAAAAATATAATTTCAATGGTGGGTTCAAATTAGAACTAGCAACAACTTTCCATATAAGATTTTGTTATGATTCTTGTGAAAGTATTGCAAAAAATATTGTGGATGTAACACTTTTTGTTGAAAAATATAATTGTTGAGAATGAATAGAAAAATAAAAAATAAATATTAAAAAAGAATAAATTTGATTAAAAAAATAAAGATTAAAAAAGTGGGTAGGTAAAAGATAAATGTCACTATTGATTATCTAAACAATACAAAAATTTGTCTAACTTGCTGGAGATGCTCTTATATATACATTGTCTTTTTTGATAATTTATCTCTCAAACTGCCACTTTTATAAGTGCTAGCCAAACACTCAGTTTTTTCAAAAAACACTTTTTAATAGTTTTTACCAAATACTCAGTTTTTTGAAAATGCACTTTTTCATTATACACTTTTTGAAAACTCCAATTTTACAAAAAGCTGAACCAAACTCATCCTTATTTTTTTAAGAAATAATTACAATATGTTGCTAAAAATTCATAGTTTTAACTATTTCCTCTCTAATGAAGCTAAAAGTAATAGGTGACAAAATTGAAATTTTTAGACATATTTGAAATTTTGTCGCTAGTTGTTATGCTATGGTATTTCTATAAATAAACTTATATTTACCAAAAAAACAGAAAAAAGGAAAAAAAAGAAAAGAAAAAGTAATCATTATAGTAGAGTGGTACGTACAATTTCGAGTTGGCCACAGCTGGGGACAACAACCTCTCATGCCCCCACACTGTTAAAATAGAAGCAAACGAAGGAAAGAACACAACAGTTTTCATGTGGTTTGGCCATGAAAGCCTACGTCCACGAAATCTGTCCTATATATATTTTATTTTGCAGTGCTTTCTTTTGTTACAGATATTCCTTTATATACATGAGTATTACAGACAGGATCCCTTAAGATTTGCAATTTCTGTATATGAATACAATTGTTGTTTTTCTTGCTTTCCTTGCGAATTTGATTATCTTTCTCCTAATTCTTTGCTGATGAAGTTGGTCACTTAATTGCCATAATATTGGTTTAGTCTCCCTCAACAATGGGGTTGGTGAGCTTATCATATTTTAATCTTCTTAATACTTCATCTCAGTGGATGTCCATAACAACCAACTTGCGAAGAAGGAATTCAGCTTATGATTGCCTGAGTGATTAGGTGAACAAATTAATTCACTGGTTGTTGATTTGTAGATACATATGCAGTCTGGATATATAGCATGTTTTGGAGTTTCTCTTGCATTATGTAGCAATCTATCTTGATATGTTTTGTGCGTTCATGTGATTTTGCATTAGAGAGAAGAAAATTACAAAAACTAAGAATATTGAATTAGTGAACACATAGTTCAAAAAGTGCATTGTTGACGTTTTATTGATAAAACCTAAAATTCTTTAGACAACAATTTATTACTCATATCAAATAAGTATTTTATTTAGGAATTTGACAGCAATGAAATTTTTTAAGACACATGCCTTAAATATAACCATATTAGGACTACTAAATAATTGTTGTGTATTATTTTTCACAAAAATAATGAATTTGAGTGAGGCTTTTAAAATTTGTATAATCTAGATCTATTTGTAATGCTATTGTTTTTTTATGAGATACTGTACTTCAATTTTTTTTTTTTTAAGTTTGTTAAAGATTTTTATTTAGGGGGCCAATTTATAATTTTTGGAGACCAAACTCTTACTATAGATGAATGCTAAGTGCTAACAAATATCAACAAGGCCTACAATATTTGCAAAACCGTTCAAGCATTATATTATAATATCAAATTGAATCGGTTTGGTGCTCATCCAAACTTAAGAGCAATCAACAATAACCTTATCCTTCTAAAAAAACAAGCAATATCCTTATTGAGTAATTAAGCATTTTTAAATGGTTATTTATTTCAAATTCCAAGGTAAAAACAATCCCAATGGATTACGGAAAACAGTAATGCATATATGGGTCCTCACCTCTCCGTAGCATTGCCCTTTTCCCATGACCCCCGTTTTGTAGACCTCATATGAGTGCGTTTTATTCCGTATAATCAAAATCACAAGCTTCAAACTAGCATTAACTTAAGCCTCCAATACAGTTCTTAAGCCTCCAATACAGTTCTTTTTTAATTATCATTGTCCTATAGATCGGGTTTTAGACTTTTAGTGTTGATTTTCATTGCCTCTAACAGTATAATCAGTATTGCATTGACTTGTCTGAAAGGTCCAAGACAAACAAAAAGCTGTCCCAGACCATGTCCACAAAGTACCATTGTTGCAATGTGGCAGCTTTAAGATGTACATGTGACAAAGCTGAAAATCAATAGAAAAAAACAACACCATTTTTAAACCCAATGCGCAGGTTTTTTAATTTTATCATAATACACACATGTGATGAAAACAGGTACGTTTGTAGTAGTAGCACTGTTGGACCGAAATCCATTACTCATTAGACAATTGAGATCTTTCCCACACTAGAGCGTAGAAACATAACAGAAACCAAGACAATAAATAAAGTCACAGAAAGATTTAAGAGTATCTATAGCACTACAGAGAGATAGAAAGACAAAGAAAAAGAGTTGTGGAATGTTAGAAACTTAGAATTGCTTGGATGTGGTGCCCTCTTCTTTGAGATTAGTGGCTGTGATAGGGAAGAGTTCTAGAGTCTGGAGGGGTCTAGCGCAAGGTGGAGAACTTGGACCCGTTTCCATCATCATCCAATCATGGCCGTACATTTTCTCCATCTCCAACCTCTGTGGAATATCCTCCTTCCACGTGTAGTTCATCACTTGTGTAGATGCAACTCCACCTCCTCCCTATTCCAAAAAACATAATCAATAAAAGAATTCAATCACTTGTGTTTATTATTTAAAAATCTGAATTTTCTTTTTATCTCTAAAAACTTTAGAATGACCTTATGGCTATGTTAGTTTTATAAAATTGTTTTAGGAAATAACTCATTTTTTGCCATATGCCTATGATGGGCTTTACGAAATTGTTTTGGAGATTTTATAATTCCGAAATTCAATTAATTTTTCACTAATAGGACTAGTTATATAAACTCATATCAAGTTTGTTGAAGCTAAAGTATATTTTCAATTAGTGTGTTTTAATCCAAAAATTTCATACACCCCTTTGAATAAATGTTTTCATTATTTTTAAAATTTCTTTATCCCTCTCTATCATGATTTCTTTTCTTGAAAATATTATTTAACATTATTGAAATTGCATGCACTCATGTTTAATATAAAAGCAGGACCATAGTGCTAAAAATTACTAAAGCTTTATATGATTTTTCCCCAATTTTGTTCTTTTTTTTTTTTGGTTTATTAGTTAAATATTTCTGTAATAATTTGAGCTAAAGACTTTGATTTAAGCATAACCAATTTGTTGTATATCTCGATAGTGTTTTTTTTTTTTTTTTTTTTTTTTGAAAATTTAATCTTAATTATTTTTTTTGTTAAGACTACCAATTTTTTTTTAAGTTGTTTGGTATCTCTATATTTTAATTTAATATAAATTTAACCATTCTTTACACTTACCTATGATTAACTCGTTAAAACTAACACTCATATAGATTCATCATGTCATTGACATAAGACTGTGCTATCTTATAGGTTTTTTAAAGTATAAAAATATTAATGATATTCATGCAAATAATAGTTCTTGCCACATATGAAGGATTTCACCAATTTCCTATATATTGTGCGTACATAATTTATTTTAACCCAAATTTTGAAGAGATGTAGATTGAAATTTTTTTGGTTATGATATTTATTTACTGTTATACTGTTTCCATGTCAAATAGTTATATATAAAATTTAAAAAAAAAAAAAAAAAACCTTGTGAAATATTTTTAGAAGCTTATTCTAATAAATGTTGTCAATCACAAGTTTTTCAAGTGAAGGTATCTATAGATATAACTTATATTAACCAAAATAAATAAAATCAAAATAAACAAAGAATAATTGGATAAGGCAGTGTGGATAAATTAAGAAACAATCACCAAGATACATGGGGCATCTAAACAAGTTTATCTTGTGCGAGTAGGGGTATTAGTCAATAAATTTAGAATTGATTGGAATGAGAAACTGAAAATAATTTGATTGATGATTATTCATTATGTTCATGTTCATGTTCTGATAACAAGAAGATGATACAAAGCTTCTTCATCACCAAGCCCCAAAACTTGGTAACTCGGTTGGTACTTATGCCCATACGTAATGAAGAGAGTGCAGGTTCGATACCTTGGATGTAGTCCCTCTAAAATTTTAAAAGTAATAATATAAAAGAGGAAAAAAACAAAGCCTTATTCAACCAAAAGAATATAAAATTAAAAAAAAAAATAGAATCCCCATCCACATACAAACACACACAAAAAGAGGAAGCCACATAAAGTCCATGCGAGAGACTGTTTTTGCATGTCTTTCCACATGAAGAGCATGCAAAAGGCTGTGCTTGCATGTCTAACCTAGCTAATCATTAGTTGGATGAAGTCAGGTAGACAAACCAAATCCATAGTCAATATTTGAAAGAAAAGTTTACCTATTCACTGTTTTTACTTTTCATAGGTTATTTTTGTCTTGGAATTTACCGGCCTCAAAACAAGACAGACAAGATGTGTAGTTAATTTAGCAACTGAGAAAAGTTATAGATGCCCCAACAGTAAAGCATCTTATATTATAATTATAATTAATAGGGAGAACAATAAACAAATATTGTATAAATATAATCAAGATTATTACCTGAGGAAGAAAGCTATTTGAAATGTCATAAGGAAATTGTGGAAGAGTAGAAGAACCAGTAGAGTAGTCGAGGTAGCCTTGAAATTGGTGGTTTTGCTGATTGAGTTGATAATAATAAAGTTGCTGTTGTTGTTGTTGCTGCTGCTGCTGTAGCTGCAATTGCCTAGTGAGTTTCCTTCTGAGTTTCTGTCTGTCCCTTGCCTTGTGGTTCTGAAACCAGTAGAACACATTCTTGCCTTCAATCTTGCCATAGAAAGAGAGGTGGGTTGTGATCTTTTGTATCTGAGAAGCATTGGGAGTTCTAATCCCACTTCTGTACATCTCTTCCAAGATCATGAGTTGCTCTGGGGTTGGGCACCATCTTGAAGAGGCTGCTGGGGACATTGTTTGCTTTCTTTCTTTCTTTCTTTCTTTGACTTTAGCTATGTGTGTGTATGTGTTTTTCTTGGGAGGGTCAAGGGGGCTTAAAAGTGATGATAAGGTATAAATAGATGGAAAAAGAGAAACGTACAGTATAATAGTGAGTGAGAGACAAAAAGGAAGAAGATCTATAGAGAAAGCAGATAAAAATTAATAAGAGGTTAAAAGGGTGAGAAAAAGCAGTAATGTTGATTGGTCATGCTGATGTTTCCCTGTGAGGGGCATTCAATATTGTAGGTGATCACCCATGCGCGCGGGGACACACACATACACATTCACACTCAGAGAGAGAGAGAGAGAGAATCTGTGAATGAGGGAAAACTGAGTGAGGATGTAAAGGTCCTTGAATGATTATGTCATCATCACCTTATTATTTACTTTCTCAACAGAATGAATAAGACACAAAAGCTGTGAGACTGATTCAGACGAAAGTCTCTTCTTGTTACCATCGGGTACCACCAACAAGTTCAGCCAACTTGCTGTTGATGCGCGTGATCACCACGCTTCACACCCTTATCAATATCATGAGTCATGGTGCATGCTTTCATCATGCTAATGCCTAATGAAATGAAACCATATATAATATATGTTTTCCCTTCCCTTATGCCTTTTTAGCTTCTTTAAACAATTTCCACCTCACAATCCAACCTCTCTCTCTCTCTCTCTCTCTCTCTCTCTCTCTCACAACCAGCCAGAGACAACCTCTCTCTCTCTCTCTCTCTCCCAATCTAACCAGTAATGACTCTATGGGGCTCACAGTGGCATCATTGTACTGGGTATGGTGGAGATCAGCATTGCTCCACTTGTACAACCCAGTCAAAGATTGGGTTTTGGGTAATTTGCTTCAGTTGGTGTTGGGTACTACGTATACGGTATAAGTGTTGGGTCATGGGTTTTTGATATGATTTGGAATATGATTTTGGTAATTTCCTTATGTATGATGAATTTGGGTTATGTTAGTGGTATTTTCAAGCTGTGTTTTAAAAGTTTTTCACTACCAACCAAACACATAAAAATATTTTTTAAATTTGTGAATAAACACAGTAAAATAAATTGTTTTCACTAAAACATTTTTAATTGAAAATGTTTTACATCAAAACAAACGCAACCTTAAACACACAACTTTTGTTACAATTCTAAGGTTATTGATTCTGAGTGATAAAATAAAAATAATAAATTCATGTGAAAATGATTGTCAACCATTCATACATGATTGATCACTTCATCACATTATGACAAATTGTGGCAAATGTTGTGGTTGTTGAAGAATTTTTGTTTAATATTTATTCATCTTCAAAACAAAATTTGCTTGACAATGAAGAACCACGCATGTGTGGAATCTACCATAACATAAGATGTGAATGTTAGGATCATATTTTCTATATATTGGCTTATCTTTTTACAAAATATACTTTACTTATAATTTGGTAGATCTAAGATGAGTTTAATGTATCAAGAAGTATGTTGCACAAACATAACAAGTGGTATCATTAAAGACATAACTATTGAATGAAGAAACAAATGAAGAAAATTTGAAACAGTGAATCTCGACACTATTCTTGACACAAGCTTAACACTAGCAGCTATCAAGACTTAATGAAGAATTCTCAACACAAGCTCGATCTATCGAGATCTATGATTTTAGAATTCTCAAATCTAAATTTCGGCCCATGATGACTTTGATTGCTAAGGTTTCGTTCACTAAACCTCTAGACCATATAAAAGTTTTATTTTAAAGTCATCAAAGACACAGAGACTTAATTAAAGAACTCATACACTCTGTGAGAAGCTACTGCATTTTGTGCACCTTAGGATTTTGTAACCAAGTGCTTCTAGATCTTCAATTAATGTGCTTTGAAATGAAGAACTTTGTAACCAACAACAATCAATTAGTTGTTGAGAGTTAATCACATACTGTGATTTGTGCAAAGGAAGAAGTCTCTACAAGATCAAGTCCAAATGGGGATTAGAACAAAAGTTCAACTGTAAGTTGGTATTTTGGGATAGTTTAGGGTAATGGTAAGATTCCTTATACTTATAACCGCTTGTTCTTAATTAGTGTATTTTTGGGAATGATGACCTGAAAATGACCCGGTGGGGTTTTTGCCTTGCATGAGATTTTCTTCATTCGTCAACAAATCACCGTATTAACTTAATTTCCGTTGCACTTAGTTTATTTGGTGATTTGTTGACACCTCCACGATTTGCATGTAATTTGACCTAATTAATCAATTTTGGTAATTAAATTAATTAACCGGGAACAATTTATTTTAACCCAACAATGAACAATCTTCAAACTATGGAAATGGTTTGTTTAATTCAAGGAAGTTGAAGATTAAATTTTTGTGATAATAAGGTTGTCTTAATTGGTACCTAAAATTTCTAGATATGATAAAGACATACAAGGCAGCTCAATTACCATGTTAGTTGAAGAGAGCTCCTGTCCTTTTTTTTGGGCTTTATGGAGCCTAGTTTTGTTTGATCTGGTTCGACAACCCAACCCAACCCGAATAATATTGCGTGGTTTTTAATGGGAGATTTATTGAGACTTAGTCCATGGAGCGGAGGCTTGGGCCGAATTTTTCGGCCCGTTTTTATATAGAAACCGACTTTGGTGATTAGGGTTTAATTGTGAGTGTTGTGGCCATGTTTTTATTGTGAGGAATAATTGTAGCTACACTCTTGTATTTTCTTCTTCCCTAATAATAGTGAAATCCCTATAACTCCGTAGGTGTAGGCAAATTGTCGAACCACGTAAATACTGTCTTGTGCGTGTGATTGTTTTTCTTTGGCGTTTGTTTTCTCTATTTTTTTTTTTTTTTTTTTTTTTTTGTTTTTCACAGGTTGGGAATTCAGGTTAAATTCCCTACAACTGGTATCAGAGCCTAGGGTTAGGTTTAAGTGGGAGCAATGGCAGAGGAAGCAGGAAAGACGTCTGGAATAGAAAAGTTTGATGGCACAGACTTCGCGTATTGGAGGATGTAGATTGAAGATTATCTCTATGGGAGGAAATTGCATCTGCCTCTTTTGGGGACAAAACCTGAGACTATGAAGGCTAAGGAATGGGCGCTTCTTGACAGACAGGTTTTGGGAGTTATTACGTTAACTCTGTCTAGGTTTGTTGCACACAACGTTGTAAAGGAGAAGACCACAGCAGATCTGATGAAGGCTTTGTCTGGTATATATGAAAAGCTATCCGCAAACAACAATGTGCATCTGATGAAGAAATTGCTCAATTTGAAAATGGCAGAGAATGCATCAGTAGCACAATATCTGAATGAATTTAACACTATCACAAATCAATTGTCGTTTGTAGAAATTGATTTTGATGATGAGATTCGTGCTCTGATCGTTTTGGCTTCTTTGCCAAACAGTTGGGGGGCAATGAGGATGGCAGTAAGCAATTCTATAGGAAAGGAAAAGCTCAAGTACAATGATATACAAAATTTAATTCTGATTGAGGAGATTTGCAGAAGAGATGTAGGTGAAACCTCAGGATCTGGTTCTACCCTAAACCTTGAGACAAGAGGTAGAGGTAATGACAGAAATTCAAATCAAGGCAGGTCAAAGTCCAGAAATTCAAATCGAAACAGAAGCAAATCTAGATCAGGCCAACAAGTACAATACTGGAACTGTGGGAAAATAGGTCACTTTAGGAGGCAATGCAAAAGTCCTAAGAAGAAGAATGAAGATGATTCTGCTAATGTTGTAACAGAAGAGGTACATGATGCATTACTTCTTGCAGTAGACAGTCCACTTGATAATTGGGTTTTGGATTCAGGAGCTTCATTTCATACCACTCCACATCGAAAAATTATACAGAATTATGTTGCAGGTGATTTTGATAAGATGTATTTGGCTGATGGTTCAGCCTTGGATGTTGTAGGTATGGGAGACGTTCGGATATTGTTGCCCAATGGATCTGTTTGGTTACTAGAGAAGGTTCGACATATTCCTGATCTAAGGAGGAATCTAATTTCTGTTGGACAACTTGATGATGAAGGACATGCAATACTATTTGTTGGTAGTACTTGGAAGGTTACAAAGGGAGCTAGGGTATTGGCTCGTGGAAAGAAGACTGGTACTCTGTATATGACCTCATGTCCAAGAGATATAATTGCAGTTGCTGATGCAAGTATCGATACAAGCCTATGGCACCACAAACTTGGTCACATGAGCGAGAAAGGGATGAAGATGCTGCTATCAAAAGGAAAACTATGAGAATTGAATTTCATTGATTTTGACATGTGTGAAAGTTGCATCTTAGGAAAGCAGAAAAATGTGAGCTTCTTGAAAACTGGTAGGACACCGAAGGTTGAAAAATTGGAATTAGTACATACTGATTTGTGGGGGCCTTCTCCGATTGCATCCCTTGGAGGTTCAAGGTACTACATCACTTTCATTGATGACTCAAGTAGAAAGGTATGAGTTTATTTTCTAAAAAATAAATCTAATGTATTTGAAACTTTTAAGAAATGGAAGGCCATGGTTGAGACAGAAACAGGTTTGAAAGTAAAATGTTTAAGGTCAGATAATGGAGGAGAGTACATAGATAGAGGGTTCAGTGAGTATTGTGCTACACAGGGAATTAAGATGGAGAAGACCATTCCTGGGACACCACAACAGAATGGTGTGGCTGAGCGCATGAATAGAACTTTCAATGAGCGTACTAGGAGTATGAGGTTGCATGCTGGACTATCAAAAACTTTCTAGGCTGATACTGTTAGCATTGCAGCTTACCTAATAAACCGAGGACCATTAGTTCCCATGGAGTTCAGACTTCCTGAGAAGGTTTGGAGCGATAAAGAGGAAAAATTTTCACATTTAAAGGTTTTTTGTTATGTTTCTTATGTTCATATTGATTCTGATGCTAGTAGTAAACTTGATGCAAAGTCTAAAATATGTTTTTTCATTGGCTATGGTGATGAGAAATTTGACTGTAGGTTTTGGGATGAACAAAACAGGAAAATCATCAGAAGTAGAAATATGATATTTAATGAACAGGTTATGTACAAGAACAGGTCAACTGTAGTGTCAGATGTTACAGACATAGATCAAAAGAAATCTGAGTTTGTCAACTTAGATGAATTGACTGAAAGTACTGTCCAGAAAAGGGGTGAAGAAGATAAGGAGAATGTAAATTCACAAATAGATTTGAGTACACCTGTAGCTGAAGTTCACAGATCTTCCAGGAACATTAGACCTCCACAGTGTTATTCACCTGTTTTAAATTATCTTCTGTTGACTGATGGTGGTGAGCTAGAGTGTTATGATGAAGCCTTGCAAGATGAGAATTCAAGCAAGTGGGAGTTAGCCATGAAGGATGAGATGAATTTCTTGTTGGGGAATCAGACATGAGAATTGACTAAATTGCTAGTAGGAAAGAAGGCTTTGCATAACAAGTGGGTATACAGAATAAAGAATGAGTATGATGGTAGCAAACGTTACAAGGCCAGATTAGTTGTTAAAGGATTCCAGCAGAAAGGGGGCATTGACTACACAGAGATATTTTCTCCAGTTGTGAAGATGTCAACAATCAGACTGATACTGGGAATGGTAGCTGCAGAAAACTTACATCTTGAACAATTAGATGTGAAGACAGTATTCCTTCATGGTGACTTGGAGGAAGACCTTTACATGATTCAGCCAGAAGGGTTCATTGTTCAGGGACAAGAGAATCTAGTCTGCAAACTGAGAAAGAGCTTGTATGGCCTAAAACAAGCTCCTAGACAGTGGTACAAGAAATTTGACAGTTTTATGCATAGAATTGGATTCAAGAGATGTGAAGCTGATCATTGTTGCTATATTAAGTCTTTTGACAATTCTTACATCATATTACTGTTGTATGTGGATGATATGCTTATTGCAGGGTCTAGAATTAAGAAGATTAATAATCTAAAGAAGTAGTTGTCCAAATAGTTTGCAATGAAGCATTTGGGAGCTGCAAAGCAAATCCTTGGTATGAGAATTATTAGAGACAAGGCTAATGGTACATTGAAGCTTTCACAGTCAGAGTATGTGAAGAAGGTTCTCAGCAGGTTCAATATGAATGAAGCTAAACCAGTTAGCACACCCTTGGGTAGTCATTTCAAACTAAGCAAAGAACAGTCACCGAAGACAGAAGAAGAAAGGGACCATATGAGCAAGGTGCCCTATGCCTCAGCTATTGGTAGCTTGATGTATGCTATGGTGTGTACAAGGCCAAACATTGCACATGCAGTGGGAGTTGTGAGCAGATTCATGAGTAGGCCTAGAAAGCAGCATTGAGAGGCAGTCAAGTCGATTCTGAGATATTTGAAGGGTTCATCAAATACATTTCTTTGCTTCACAGGTGCAAGTTTGAAATTGCAGGGTTATGTAGATGCTGATTTTGCTGGTGATATTGATAGTAGAAAGAGAACTACTGAGTTTGTTTTTACTCTGGGCGGTATAGCTATATCATGGGCTTCAAATCTATAGAAGATTGTTACTTTGTCAACTACAGAAACTAAGTATGTTGCAGCAACTGAAACTGGAAAGGAGATGATTTGGCTACATGATTTCTTAGATGAATTGGGTAAGAAGCAGGAGATGGGCATTCTACACAGTGACAGTCAAAGTGCAATTTTTCTTGCCAAAAATTCGGCTTTTCATTCAAAGTCGAAGCATATATAGACAAAATATCACTTTATTCGTTACCTTGTTGAAGATAAGTTGGTAATACTTGAGAAGATTTGTGGATCTAAGAATCCGGCAGACATGTTGACTAAGGGTGTCACTATTGAGAAGCTGAAGTTGTGTGCAGCTTCAGTTGGCCTTCTAGCTTAAGGACAGAAGGATGAGTTGCAGGGATGAAGGGATTGTGTGTTTGGAGGATTGCGGTTGATGTTGGTGATTGAACTAGTCTCCAAGTGGGAGATTTGTTGGGTTTTATGGAGTATAGTTTTGTTTGATCCGGTTCGACAACCCGACCCGACCCGAATAATATTGCGTGGTTTTTAATAGGAAATTTACTGAGACTTAGTTTATGGAGCGGAGGCTTGGGCCGAATTTTTTGGCCCGTTTTTATATAGAAACTGACTTTGGTGATTAGGGTTTGATTGTGGGTGTTGTGGCCGTGTTTTTATTGTGAGGAATAATTGTAGCCGCACTCTTGTATTTTCTTCTTCTCTGATAATAGTGAAATCCCTGCAACTCCGTGGATGTAGGCAAATTGCCGAACCACGTAAATACTATCTTGTGCGTGTGATTATTTTTCTTTGGCGTTTTTTTTCTCAATTTTTTTTGCTTCTCACAGATTGGGAATTCGGGTTAAATTCTCTACACTTTTGTAGTTTCATGGTATAGGTTGTCATTTATATATATATATATATATATATTTTTTTTTTTAAATCCGTTTAAATATCTGATGAGCTAGTTGAAGGAAACTAATGCAGAAATACATACACAGCTCGGTATGTTAGTAAAATTATACTTTTTTAGCCACTGTTGGGAGATAACATATTGAAAAAAAAAAACTCTAGTCATTGAGGCGGTGCTTTTTGCAATAGAGAGTAGGGACAAGGTACATGCACTTGGAAATAATGACAAGCTTTTTAATGGTCAAGCCTACGAAGTACACACGAATAAAGGAATTCTCCACATAAAGGGAAAAAAGAAGAGAAATTAACATAATATAATTGGATTTAATCCTTTACACTATAATTGTTAAATTGTTGAGTTAAATCATTTTTCAATATGGTATATTAGGGCCTCTCTCCATTCTCTAATGTGTTATCTCCCCCAACAAGAAATACATGCAGTACATCCTATTGAAAGTTCAAACACCAGTATTACAATTCCTTTCTAATCCTGTCGACATAGTTTCAAGTTCCAACCTTTCTATTCTGGATTGACTTAGATATAAAATCAAGAAAACAGTCAGATTCTTCTGCAATATTTGAAACCTCATAAATGATTCCATCCAAACAACAATTTTATTAGATGTCACTCGTGTTTTCAACAATTTTATTAATAATAAATACTCCGGTTTTACATTGTACAATCTTCTATATATTACACTTGACTTGACAAATGTCTTGTCATCTTGTTTCCTATTCCCAGTTCAGCTCCCTAAATTCTTCGCCACAATAATTTACTTTAAGCATTGAGATCCCATCTGACATTAAAACTGTTTGGCCATATATTTTGCTGACATTAGCATTAGCGATGCATTGATTAATTCCAAACTTGAAATTCGTAGGTGTGGGTTTGGCAACACATTTATAGGTAGGGGTGTCAAAGAGAAATTGATCCATTTCTCTCGCTCTGTGTACACTGTAGAACGAAAGCTTTAGATAAACTGACTTGTCTTCTGTTTGTTTTGCACTGTCAACATTCCCTAAAATCTCAACCGTCTATTTAACACCCTTATGATCAAATTGTCCCTACTTCACAAATTCAGTAGTCCAATAAATAAACTCAAATCCTTTACTACCTTCCTCACAAAAAAAAAAAAAAAAAATCAAAGGTACTCCATATTTTTCCTCAGTAAAAGAATTGAATCCTTATTTCTTTTCTCGCCCAAGAAAAACAAAAGAATCAAGTACCTTATTTTGTATTTTTTCGTTAAAAAAAAAAGAAAAAAAAAGAGTTCGAATCCCTTGTTGTATTCGTTGTTAATTTGCTAGAAATAGAAATGAGTGAAAAAATTGACCAAAAGTACACAAAATGTTTTTGGTAAGAGAGAATTTTATTGAAACAATATATATATATATATATAACAAAAATTCCAATTCAATTCTTTTGTATAATTTGGTTTAAGTTGAAGGGAGCTTATTGCCTCCTTGCAGGAGCGACCTTTATATTATACTCCAATTCCAAAAAAAAAAAAAAAAAATGTACACTCTAATCAATTATGTTAAAAATCCTATAGCAATTACATATTCCAGAAGTATATGTTAAAGGGTGACTATTGTTTTTTTCTTACAAAACATTTTGAAATGGTACTTTCCTCATGTCATCGATTGTAACAAAGCCTATTAATTAATCTTGCACACGCATGGTGACATAATATAGTTACATTCAATTTCACCGGTGAGACATTTACAACCTAAACCATAACTACAAGTCCCTAAACTATTTTGATGAATGTTGATTGAGTTTGGTTAATGTGTGCTCTCATGGTGACATAATATAGTTACAACTATTCATTTTGAAAAAAATTTTATGAAAAATTAAAAAAAAAATGTCAAAACAATTAATTATTTTTTTTGTTTTTCATAAAATTTTTTTTAAAATAGTTTATTAATATTTGCTTAAGGACATCCTATTTTGCTTTGATTTGATTTGATATTTCAATATCTTTTTGTTTGTACATACATGGTACAGACAAATGAAACAACATATATATATATATATATTTTTAAAGAAACAAGGTTGTACCCCTACATTATTAATTTTCTCTTGGTAAATAATTATGCCACAACAAAATGAAGGATTCCGATAGTTGCACAAACTCCAAGATCAGCATATGTCTAAGAAAGAAAGCAAAAGAGTAGGACAAGGTTGAGATAAACTTGATACTCTGGCAGGAAAACCAGGGCGAAAACAGTAATTCAGTAAACTATTGAGGGAGATAATCGAGAAAGACTAATAAATGTGGGAGGTGAGATTAGATTAGTATGCATGGTTGGAGTGAAAGCTGTGTCGACATTTGTATAGAGTCTACATACTCTAAAAGTCTAAGGATTCTATAACTTGCAGCTAACTTAACTGTCTAGTCACTTTTCAAGTACCCGTAATGAAAGTGATGGAGTAAATTTTTACGTCCACTGACAAAGGACAAGATTGTCTAATCAAAAATTGATACCACTTTAAATTTTCTTTATTTATGGTAATTTTAAGTCTTGCTTGTCTTGCATGGATCAGTGGTGATTGGACGCCTCCTCTTGTCTTGTGCAGTATTAGGTCATCTCACCAGCTCCACACTTCTCTCTTGCCTCCCATCATTTATTAATCATATTGCTTTCCTGAAATTCATAAGCCTTAAAGCTCGTTCAAATGGTTTACCTTTTCTTTTTATTAGATTCCCAAGTAAAAAATAATCGACATGACTTTAATTAATATATAATCTAATAGTATATATTAATTATTTATTTAAAATTTTTTTAAGAAAAATTAAAAAAATTGTTAAAATAATTAATTATTTTTTTTTTTATAAAAATTTTCTTAAAATGATTTACTAATATGTGCCCTTTAATTATTTATTTTAAATTTTTTTTATAAGAAATTGAAAAAACTGTTAAAACAGTCAAGTATTTTTTTGTTTTTCTATAAAAAATTTTTTAAAATGATTTACTAATGTGTGCCCTAAGGACATACGTTAGTAAATCCCTATGAATTATATATTAGATTGTGTTTGGTTATAGTTGGAGGGAGGGGGGAAAAAAGGAAAAGAAAAGAAAAGAAGAATAAGAAAAATGTAAGAATAAGGAAAGAGAAAAGAAAATGTTTTCTTCATGCGTTTGGAAATAGAGTAGAAAAAGAAAATAAAAAAGATAAAATCTGATTTTTTTTTTTTTCTGTTTAGTTTGTAAAGACAAGAGAAACATAAAGAATTTTTTTTTTTTTTTTTACATATAAACTATGAGAGAGAGAGAGAGAGAGAGAGAGAGAGAGAGAGAGAGAGAGAGAGAGAGAGTAATTTTTTTATACAAAATAAGTATGTAAAAGTTGAATTTGTAACACACAATTACTACATTTCTTCATTTCTTCCTATAAGAATACTAGGCCTAATAGGCAAAAGAATAGAAAGAATCTCTCATAAGAAACTTTTATTAATAATAACTTAAGGGTCCGGTAATAATTCATTTTATGAAAGTTTTTATGGAGAAGTGAAATAGTTGTTGAACTTTTTTGATAGCTTTTTAATTCCTCATAAAATTTTTCCTAAAATGGTTTACTAACATATACCCTAAGGGAATTGAAAAAGTTGTTAAACTTTTTTAATAGTTTTTTCAATTCCTAATAACACTTTTTCTAAAATGGTTTACTAACATATGCTCTAAGGGCATACGTTAGTAAAATCCATAACTTAATAATCATCCACCTTCTTATAAATGGTATTTATATGAAGAAAATTTCTCTTACTCTTTTAGAAAAAGAAATAATAAAGTCCTACTACTGCTACTAGAGATTTTTAAAAAAAAAAATAATTAAAGGAAAAAAATTTAACTAGAAAAAGGGAAACAAATAAATTCCTAATGGCTAATTCAACTAGGAAAAAGAAAAAAGAAAAGAAAAAAACATAAAATAAAATCCTAGTTCAACTATAAAAAAAAAAAAAATAAAAAGAAAAGGAAAATAAAAAAAATTAAACTCATATAAATGATCTACATAATTTTTTAAGCTATAGAAAGTCATATATGATGGTTGCCTTTTTAATTCCTCTTTTGTCTCCATTTCTACCAAATTGGGCATATCATAGCCAATGGATGTAGATAGAAATTTTTTCCTTCTCTTTTTTGTCCTTCTCCTTTCTCTCATATCAACTAAACAGAAAAACCCTTCTCCTTTCATTCATTTCTCTCCTCTTCCACTCATTCCAAACAAAGTCTAACAATTAATATTATATTATATACATTTGCATTTTTTTTAATCAAAATTCAGTCATGAAAGAGACATAAAAAAAATTATATATTTTTTTCTTCAAATTGTTAAGATGATAAATTACTATTTATGCAACTTCACTTTTTTTTTTTGTTAAGAGCAATAATAAGATTTTACTGAGAGAAAAAGAACAAAATTACATCAGATTAGCATCTCCAAGCTGGGCTTGATCCTGCAACATCACTTCTTCATTAACTCATTACTAAAACTATTTTTATTATACCATAATCACAACATGTCATCTTAACAATCTTAACAGTTTGTAACAAATTTTTATGCCACTAGACTTATTATGTTAAGATATATCATAAAGTAATTCTAAAGAGAAAAAAAAAAAAAAATACAGCATACAAAATTTGCATGTTATGATCAGTAAAACATAACTTAAACATTAGTCCACCACTAATACTTCTTTATTTTATACCAATCGCAATTGTTACCTCAATAATTGTGAAAAAAATGAGAAGTTTTTGTGTTATTAGAGAACTCATATTAGTGCTTGTATGCTAGAAAAATTATCACAATTTATCTAACCAAACCCAAAATTCACTTATATCAAGCTACACAAAATTATATGAAAATACAAGGTTACACTGGCACTATTCAATTTGCATTTATTTTTTATTCTTTCTTTACATATCTTGAGAATGAAGGAAGAGGTTGAATGATGATTGTTGTATGTGAAGAAAGAGAATTAATTAAAAAAAATCAAGAAAATTGATATTTAATGAAATATAGTGTAAAATAAACAATTTGATGTAGAGTATTTTGAAAAATGAGCGTGTAAAATAAAAAAAGTAGTTTTTTATGTTAAAATAAATAAAAATTACTCATTTTTATTCATTTTAAAATCTTAGTACCTTCAAGCAAAATAAATATTTGTAATTTTTATATTTAACTATTTCGTACATCGAATGAGTTAGTGGCTAATATTATATATTGTTAGGTTCTAAAGACTTAGGTATTTATGTATTTAGAACTCTAATGTGTATTGTTGGCAAACCATGATCAAAACAATGTATTTAGAAGTGTTTTAGTCTTGCTCAAAGTTGTGGATTTTATGTAAAGTTGGAATCGAGCTAATGCAGAAAGCATTATGCATTTCGGCCTGGCTCGATCGATCGAAGCTCGAGCATAATGTTTTTTTTTGCAGATTTTCAACTTAGCCCTAGTTGTTTAAAATGTTTTAGGGTTTTCTAATTTGTCCTAAGTATAAAAGGCAAACTCTAGCCACGTTTTAGTGTTGCTCATATTGCGGTTTGTGTAAATCTCTTGTGATATCTAGAGGAGCTTTCCTTTACACAAATTTAGGGTTTTCAAGGAGAATATTTATCTACACCTTGATGATCAACTCGGTTTCTGCCATTGAATCTTAAAGAAAACACAAGCGGGTGTGCTTGTATATGGTGGTGAATCCAAGAAAGAAGGAGCCCGTAGATTCGGAGTTTGCACGTAGTTGTGTCAGTAAGTTCTACTGGTTGGTAGCAATAAGAAGTCGAGTGTGGGGGCTTGTAAGTCTTATTGTATGAACTTCGATTCTTTTCAAGATAGTGGATTCAAGTTTACCTTGAGGATAGCTAGGTCAAATCCTCCCCAGGTTTTTACCGGTTTGGTTTCCTGGGTGATCATATCTTGTGTTATTTATCTTTCCACTGCTTTGCATGATATGATCTTTATGATTGTGATAACCTAGATTTATTAAATTGGACTAAGTAACAACTTGACTAATTAATTAGGTTAAATCAATTGTGTTTTAAGGGGTCTAAAAACTATCATATATTATGAAATAAATTAGCCATGAAATTTTCATATTCCATTTCCCTATTTTAAATCCCAATAATACCATATTAAACTCTCCGTTAAAACTTGGCATGTCATATTTTCTTCAAAAAGTATTGTTATACTCACAAACTATTTTATAACATTTTTATAAAATGTTAACGTGGTCAATTATTATTGGTCCTCATCTAAACCCACCACAAACATCAAATTTTCATTTACCAATAATCATTCATTTTTTACAATATTTTTTTACAAACTGTTGATGTGATGAGTGGCTATTCATAAGTGAAAAAGTGATGTTAGTGGTAAGCCCAGATGAGAAATAGTAAAAATTAGTCACATCAAGAATTTTTTAAAAATATAATAAAATAGTTTGTATTCGTAGCATTATCTATCTATATATATATATATATATATATATATATATATATATATAAAAAAACAAAGACTCTGCTGATATCATAATTTTCCACGTCAGCACAACACAATATTTTAAAAATAAAAAATAAAATAAAAAAAATATTTTATTTTTCTCTACAAAACAAAACCCAATCCTTATCTTTAAAAATAAACACAAACTCAGCACGCAGACTCTCTCTAAGATCTTTCAACGCCGATAACTCTCTTTTTCTTCCATCATCTTCTTCTTCATGAAGCCCCATCAAAATTTTCCACCTCTTTTTTATTTATTTCAAATTCTTTGTTGATTTGATTTTCCTAACAGCAACAACGACCAAAGGACCTAAACCTTCGATCTCTCTGACCCTGCTTTCACACCCAAACACAACAGTGGCGTGAACACTCTTATTATCTACGTAAGTAGCACAGTTTCCTTAAACCTTCGATTTTTTAATTGTGGGTTTTGTTCTGTGTAGGCCTTTGTTTGTTTCTTAGGAAAGTTTTATTCAGTTTTATTTTATTTTTCATCATAGGTTTTTTTTATTTTTTTATTTTTATTTTATTTTATTTTATTTTTTTATGTCTTCTGCTATCATCGATGTTTAGATCCTTTCAGTTGGTGCTGTTTCTGAAAAACCAAAGGTAGGGTATTTAACGCAAGGTGAGATTTTTATTCTCTTATTAGAGAGAGATTCTCTATTTAAAAAAAAAAAAAAAAAAAAAAAAAAAAAACCTAAATCGTTCATAGCTAAACCTACAAATTTCATAACATTTTTTTTTTTAGTTGCATTCTATTTGTTGTGGTGGTTTCATCATCAAAGAATTGGCTAGGACTTATTAGATCCTATAAGGTAAAAGCAGACTTGCTTATAGGGCTTAACTAGACTAGGCTTTTGCTCTAACGGCACCAATCAATCCTTTATTTCTGAGGATTCTTCTGAGAGGGGCATTCCATCAACTATGTCAAAGGCTATTTTATGGTCTCATGTTAGCACATTCACATTAGTGTTGGGAAGCAATAACAGCTCATTCACTATCTGCAAGAAATAATGTGTCACAATTGCTACATTTTAATCGAATGTTTTTGCAAATTGGGATTGGACTCTCTTCAAAAGCACTCTCTTTCCATTGCTATTATATTATCATTTGGGATTCCAAAAAATATGCACCAAGTGTTTGATAAAATGTGTGTGTTGGTGTTGGTCTACACTTTTTTACTCTTTTATGTTTTTAGGTTGTAGTTGAATTGCAGTCGTAAATTCGAATTTTGATAGCTTAGTTACATATATATATATATATATATATATATATAGTTTAGTTATTATTCTCAACTTTATTTCCATCATCTACAAGGGTCTTTGGTTTGAATTTGTTTGTATTTGTTGTTGATTGATGCCCTATATGTAAATCAAAATAAAATAATCTTTTTGGTTGAATTTTTTTTCCTATATTATGCCAAAATCACCTTCTCAATTTTTTTTGCTATATTATTTTGTTGTGGATGTAACTAACAAATATTTTTGTTACATGCACCACACAAATTGTTTGATAAAATATATAAGTGTATTGTTCTTTCCAGAATTTGATTTTGTACAATGTCCTTTTTTCAGGTTTAATAAGTGGACATATACACTCAATGTTTACTCAAACTTGCCTATGCCTTGCATAAAAAAGGTATAATACTCCCTTTTTTAATATTTTTTTTTTCTTTTTTTGCACTGTCTCTACAAGACTATGGTTTCTCCCAATGACTACTCTATTTTATGAAATTTGAATAAAAAACAGAAAAATAAATTACATAATCATAGACAATAATTAAACAAATGAAATTGTTGAATAGCATATTGAACTCAAGCTCTCACTTGAAGGATGATATGATATTCTTTTTCTTTTAATTTGATAGTAGTTTGCCATTTCATCATATCTTGAATCTCTAGAATGATATATCTCTTTCCAATTTACAATAGAATATAATATGCAAGGTTTAGAGAATGTATAACAACTCCTTTGTTGTAGCTTATGAATTTATAGGAGAAAGATGGCTTTCGATTGGCCACGAATTGGAGGAATTATACTACTCACCAATGGCATGGAATCTCTTACTTTGTCATATTTATTCCATTGATTCTTTTTGTAACAAAAAGGAATATCATATCAAGCCAGCTTTAGCTTACAATTTATATATATAACAATATAACCTTAGTGCACAAAGTTCAAGGCCCTAAAGGTATGAAGTTAGAGGTTGATTTTAACTTTGTACTTGGGTTGAACAAAGCACCCTAATTTCTCATATTGGTGTAATGTTTTAAGAGATTTGAACTTTTTATAGGGATTTGAACTTATATAAATACTCCTGTATTATTTAACATTCTTCAAGAAAACAAAAAAAGGAAACACAATATATCTTTAGATTTTAGTTTTAGTAGTTTTCCTGTGCATCGCATGGGTTTGCGATTAGTTATAATATATGATAGAAAATGTACTTCCATAAAAAACACAATCATAATCAATGTTTAATATTCAAATATATAGTTTTATATTCAAATACAATTATAACAAATACCTATTATTTAATAACTATCTTAATTATCAAATATATCATATTTAGAAAAAAAAAATTAAAAAGGATAAAAATCATATCATCATGATAATTATATCATATTTTGAAAAACATAATTAAAAAAAAAAAAAAAATCATATAATCATGTTACTTTCGAGTACATTATATATTATAGATAGAATATAGGTGAATCAATATCATTCTTGACAAAGAGCTTAGAAAAAGAAAAGAGAAAATGATCTCTCCAATTAGTTGCTTATCAATCTTGGTAATTCCTCTACTGGTTACCTCTCTTTTCTATCTAGTTTCGAATGCAATGATCGAAGTAAAGGCTGACTTTGCCTTACTCGACAGCGTTTGCCAGAAGTCCGAGGACTATGACTTTTGCATGTCAAGTTTTAGAGGGGACCCACGTACTTGTGCAGCTGATCGAAATGGTCTTGTCCTCATCTCTATTGCTATAAATATTGATTTAGTAGAAGCTACCATTGATCGAATCCCACATATTCTTAAATCGCTCACTGATCCACTGGATAAGAAACGAATTCATAATTGCCTAACCGATTTTAATGATGCAAATGTAAAATTGAGAGGTGCATATACGGCTTCAAGTGCAAGGTCTTATTGGAAAGTGATAGCTTTTATTAGGGATGTAGCTAGCAAAGCTATAGATTGTGATGGTGAATACAAAAAGAGCCCCCCTATACGTCAATCATCGATATCAGACGAGACTTTTAAAGTTACTAAGCTAACTGATATTACTTTCGCTGTAATTGATTCTTTCATTTCAACATAATGTATTTGGCATAGTTTTGTAATCTATAATAAAAACTAGTTTGCTAAAAACTAGCCTTATAGCTCAATGGATACTTTTGGGATATCCTATAGAGATACTTAAAGATCAAATACCTCCATCTTCAACTATTGAATTAGTATATATATATATATAAACTATCATCTCTCTCTCTCTCAAAATATTATTATATCATTATATTTAGTACATCTTTGGTTACATGTTTTGTAATCATGAATTGTGACTCTTCTTCCAACCTAATATTCATATCAATTACATTTTCCATTTGCTTGAGTTGGTGAATCATATATGTAAGAGCGCGTTTTGGATCCTTGGCCCAAGGTATGATTGGATCCAAGCCCAATAAGCCCAATACAATGAATTTGTAGAGAGTGAGTTGGAAAATTAGACTCTAATGAATGACTTAACAGTTAGAATGGATTCTAAAAGATAATCAAACAGAAATTGACTGGATTTATCTAAGTAAATTTGTTCTCGGCACAATCTGAGGAAATATATTCTAGTATATATTGATTGAAAATGGTTACAGATATGGTTCAAGCTGCTACAATGCTTTTTCTTACAAATTTCTGATCCCCTTCTCTTAGTGTCTCCATTCCATTTTATATTATCTTTCCCTAGCATCTCCACCCTCCACGTGCATATCAGATCTCTAGGGTTGGTTCTTGTTCCATCTGCATCTCCCTAAAGTCTTTGGGTAGTAGCTGGAAGGCTGAGAATTACTGTTCAGGGATCACTTCATCATTAATGTGGCCAAAGAGTTAGCTGTGGTATATTTAATGCGGTGGTAGTAGCTTTTCCCAAGATATTTGTAGCTTTCCTTTGTCATGTCCCTTCTTGATGTTTATCCTTATCCATGGAACAGTTTGGAATGTTGCTCTTGACGGTAGTTTGCTTCCTCTTACCTCGGCTTTACTCTACCAAGATGACACTCTTCCTCGGACCTTTGCCAGGCGATCCTAATTGGATTTTACCCCTTTACCTACTACCATTGACCCTCATGCAAGCAATTATTCGTCCCCAGATTTGGCCCCTGGCCCAATACATGTGTAGAGATGTACTCCTGGGCTTTTCTCCACCACAATATATATATACACATATATAATATCATTTTAATCGTTAACTTATTTAATATTTTATTGAAATCACAACTAAAAGTTGAAAAGAAAATTATCAAATTCTTAGGCTATGTTGGGTAACTTTTTTGGTCTTTTATTTTCAAAAACTTGTTTTTAAGAATAAAATTAAAAAATAGTTTTCTTAGGGCTAATTTGGTAGGAGGATTTTTGTTTTTGTTTTCAAACAATTTTGAAAAAAATTAAAATTAAAAGTAGTTTTCTAGATAATAATTATTACATTATACTTGTTTGGCTCCCAATTTTAAGAACAATTTTCAAAATATTTGAAAAAAAAAAAAAAGGAAAAAAAAGAGGTTTGGGAGACCATTTCTATTTATGAATTTTTTTTAAAAAAAATTCACAAAAGAGAACGTGTAGAATATGTAGATTACTTATATATATAATGATAAGAGAAAAGAGCTAATTTACTTTTTTATAATGAGAATTTTTTGTGATAAAAATAAACTCCTTAGTAAAAGAGATAAAAGTGCTTGGATGAATCTATGAGGTCTACTATTTTCAATTTATTTACAAATATGCCATTAAAATTAAATATTTTATGTATCTTGAAAATATTATCTTAGCCGTTTTCAAAATTATGTTCTGAAGAAGGAAAATAAGATACAATTTTCTAAAAACTATATTTAGAGAACATCCATTAAAAAATATATTCAAGTGAAGGCCCCATCATTTTATGGTTTGCAAAAAAAAAAAAAAATTTTTTTTTTTTTTGGTTGAAACAAAAGCATTCCATTCAATTAATCAGAAAAATTAGCATCTTGGTACAAAGCTTCCCTAACTATTGGAGGTACATCTTCCCCCCCCCCCCACCCCCCCCCCCCAAAAAAAGTTTTCACACACACACACACACACACACATACTATTTATAAGAGAATTCCCCTTTTTGGAATGAACTTTTATGTGGTTCAAAAATACCATTAAAGTTTAGGTTTAACAAAGAAAAAACTCGAGAACAACCCGGTAAAAATATATCTCCAACTTCACTGAAAATATCTATAAAATAGGACACTCTCTTTTCTAAAAAAAAAAGGACACCCTTCTACTAATCTATGTCTTTAAAACAAACTTATCTAATTTTTTTTAAAAAAGAAAATTATGGCACTAGACAAAAAAAAAAAAAAAAAAAAAAACCTCATCACACACGCAAAATGCATGTGATGAGGCTAGTGTGTGTGTATATATATAATAGATAAAAAAATAAAATAAAATAAAAAACCAGAGCAACTTTTTTTTCTCTTTCTTTTGAAGGTGCTCGAAAAAAGAAAGTTAGAGAAAAAAAAAGGGAAGAATTTGATTTGAGTTGGTGCTTAATCTAGTCCCACGATCTATTAGCCCACAGTCCATCTCTCTTCCTTTGCTAAAATTTCATTATTATTTCAGTATGTGATATGTACTGTATGTAGAAAAGGTTCGTCCCCATCAATTCAATAAGTATCTATTTAATGAGTCCCCCACCGTGACTAATTTAAATTCCCATACTCAAGCGCCACACCTATGGGGCTGGTTGACCTCTCTTCAATTTTCTTTCTTTGTGGACTGTAGAGATAATAGAGAAGGGATAAAACCCTTTTTTGTTTCTACATTTTCACATAATTCTCACTTTGGTCCCTATATATATTTTTTTCACCGATTTATGTCCCTATTCTGAAAAACGCATCTCACTTTTGTCCTTGCCGTTACATCAGAGACGGAATTCGCGCTGTTGGCAAACGGCATAACTAAAAAACATTAAAATATTGTCCACTTAAGCCACGTGGCTTTCCCGCCCTGCAGTTATTCCCATTCTCACCTGTAAGAGATCACGTGCCCCTCACGTGACTTTATAAAAAATATAATCAGCTCAGCTCCTCAAATTCAGAAATTAAAAACCTAAAATTTATTAGAAATCCCAAATCAGCTCCTCGCCAAACTCTTCTCCTCGCCTCGCCACGAACTCAGCTCAGCTCCTTGCTCACAACTGCCCTCATGGAATCAAGCTCGATGTCATCAAGTGGAAGCTTGAGGAAAAGGGGCCCAATGCAATGCTTTTGCTCTCTGAAACCGGTTTTGGTTGTTTCGTGGACACCTGACAACCTTGGAAGAAGGTTCTACGAGTGTCCAAATTATTGGGTAAGTTAGTAAGAAACCGGTTTTGGTTGTTAAATTTCTATTGATTTTCTGGTTGAGATTCCGAAAACAGAGTGAGATTCTGTTCAGTTATAAGGGGTGTTCTTTTAGCATAAAAAGGGGTTTTCTTTAACTCATTATAAGTATAAGTGGTAAGCAAAATACAAAAAAATCTGGTCAATTTTTATCTCAGCTGATTAAACTTGAAAAAATTTAAAGCAATTGAGTCTAATACTCTTTGAATGTTTTAGGAAGCTTTTTTGTTTTTTAAATGAAATGTCGTAGGAAACTTTGCTTATTTTGGTTGGGTTGGATTCTGTTATTGGGTTCTTATTTTATAGCTATTTTCTTTAGTGGGTTGGATTCTGTTATTGTGACCAAATTTTGGTAATACTATTTGTTGTTGTCTTTCATGATTTTGGTTGAATATATAATGGGTTTTATCTGGCTCCTGGGTGTCAGGTTGGACGCAAGTGTAAATTTTTTCAATGGCGTGATGATGAAATCTGCGAGCGTGGCAAGGTGCTAATTCCGGAGCAGAGGCAACGGATTTTAACCATTGAAGCTGACATTGCAGGCTACAGGAAGAGAGAGAGGAGGCTGGTCATCTGCCTGGGGCTGTCTCTGTTGATAAGTGGGATGCTAATCTGTTTGATGCTTGTTTTGGTTGGCCAAATAGGTGGGGGGAAAATGGGTCATTAGGTGGGTAGGTATTAGTGTAAAAAGTATTAGTGTAGAAATGCCATAATTTTGGTGTATTTTGGTAGGTGTTGGCTTGAAATTGTGTTGGTATGTATTAGTTGGAAAATGTTTGTGTTTTGGTGTAATTCTCTCTGTAATCCGAGACTTTAGCAATGGAACTCATCTTTTTCTACACCTCTGTTGTGAACTGCTTGTGCTTTGTGTGTACTCAATATTACTCTGCATAAGAAGCTGAAAACCAAAAAAACAGAGCCATATCTGATAGACCAAATAAACAATGCAGGCTTCATGATTTCAATCTTTAAGAACTTTTATATATGATTTGGCATATAAAGAAAAAGGAAATGGTCAACTCATAAAGCTCATGATATTGTATAAATGTATTAATCATTATCAAAGAATTGCAAATACTGATCAATCTTTCAAGATGATAAGAACCTGCTAACTGATAGACCAAATAAACAGTGCAGTGCTAAGTAATATTTATCAAAGAATTGCAAATACAATTGGAATGAAGACCACTTTGTTAGTTTATTCATTTCTCAAATATCTCATACAATCCATTTCCCAATCCTTTTATACAATTTGATTCCCTCATTAACTAACTTCTTAACACTGATCACACACAATCCCATATATCCCATACACTAATCATTAACTATCTAACTTGGTCAACACTAATCACACACAATCCCATATGTCCCATATATCCCATACAATCCACTTGCACTGCATTGCACCACTTCAGCACTGCACTGCACACACACCACTTCAGCACTGCCCTGCACACGCACCTGCACTTCACCACTTCACCACTTCAGCACCTGCACTGCACACACACCGCTTCAGCACTTCACTGCACTGCACAGCACACACACCTGCACTGCCCTGCACAGTTTGGTCATAAATTGCAATTTCCAAATGACACAACTCACACAAGTCAAACAATTCAGTAACCAATTCAATACAAGCTAATATGGCTCATTTGAAGCATGTGTGATAGATATTGAACTTAACAGCATTTGCATACCTTTCAATGCATTTATGAGGAATTCAGTTCCTGCAAAATTGTCAAAAAAGCCATTGGAACATAGTAATGAGATCAATATGCTGTAATCACAGTAATTATGCTTTGAGGTAGGATAACAAGCAAAATTTCCAAGCTGATTTCCAAGCGAAATTTCCAAGCAAAATCACAGCTAATGTCTATCAAAGTGTCTTGGAGGCAGGATAACAAGCAAAATTAATTCAGAAAATACTTAAATCTTTTTGTTAAATATGCTTTGACAAACCTGCATAGAAAAAATAGTGCTTTAGACCAAAGGGTACCTGACCTGAATGTGAAAGAATGTGTTTCACAGACCTGCATAAGGGTACCTGCACAATAGCATTAAAAACACAATAGCCCCCTAATGCCAGTCAAACAAATCTGGCTTCAACTGAACAAGAATTAAATATTCATCACAACAATGAATAGACAATAATGATCACTAATTAACACTAATTAACACCAATTAACACTAATTAACATGAATGATCACTAATTAACACCAATGACAGTTTTTGGTATATCAATAATTACAAAATATGAGACAAAGTCTACCTAGCACATTCACAAAAAAAGGACTTGCTCAGCCATTATAAGTACACCAGCATGGTTCATACAAAAAAAGGCCTAGCAGTTACATATACATATCAACTTGGTCAACTTTTTTCTCAAAAAAAAAAAAAAAACATATCAACTTTGGCTGGCTATCAACATATAGCAAAAAAAGGTCTTGCTTCAGCTTGCTACCTTCCAGCAGATCTCATTGCTGTCATATACCTTGTTGCATTCCTAGATGCATGCAAGGTCTCAGTGGTGATTGCACTTCTCTTCCTCTATCTTTTTGGTCTTGGATTGGACTAGTTATCAGTGGGGGGTGGAGGCGCAGTTGTGGTCACATCATCAGTAGAGCTTGGTTGTGCACTGCTTACAGCTGGACTGTTTGCATGACCTTCCTTGGTTGCCTGCAAGTACAAGCACAAGCACAATAGCAATTAATAAGCGGCCAACTGAAAAACAAAACAACATAGATATCTAAGTCAAAGTAGTATACTTACCCTCCTAGTGGTCCTGCTGACTTGGGATGCACTCCCAGGCAGGGAGGAGTTCCCTCCTACTTCCCCCTTGCAGCTCCTCCTGTTGTGGCCTAATTTCCCATATGTCTTGCATTGTTTTGAGATGCCTACACCTCTGTTTTTTCTGTAACTTCTAGGTTCATCAGGCTCCAATGCCCTCTTCTTCTTAGGCCGGCCAGGAGGTCTCCTCTTGATAGGGGGCTGCACAGGTGGCAGTCCACTAGGTCTCCACATATTCTGGCCACTGATGGGCTCTATAATGGGGTCATAGCAATCAATGTAGGTAGTCCTTTTGTAGCAAGCATTGACATACTTTTCAGAATCTTCCCTGTTGAAAAAGATACAGGAAATGGCATGGCAACATGGTATGCCAGTTATGTCCCACTTCCTACAGCTATAGCTCTTCTTTTCCAAGTCCACAGTGAAACTCTCTAGCGCATTCTTCACTTCAAACTTGGTACGACCAGCCCAACATGCTTGCCACTTGCTACATGCCAACTTCTCCTTGTACAATCTCTTTCTTATCTTAGGACACAACTCAGATTCCACCTTCATAATCATTTGCCTATTTGCTTGAAATCTGGTTATCAGATAAAGCCTAATGCACTCAAGCTGCAAGCACATATAGAGAAAGGGAGAATTAATCATTACTTAATGCACATAGGTCTATGGATCATAAGAGAAAGTGTTGAAATTGAGTAGATTGCCTACCATGGTGATTATAGGTTTGTTGTTGAAGCTTTCACACATGTTTTTCAGGACAATGTCACTCTGGCCAGCACTTTTGAACATGCTCCTAGCCCAGATAGTTGTTGAGTGAGACTATAGCCATTTGAATGCATTTTCATCCACCTCTTTTAGCTCATTCATTGCCCTCTCCCATGCTTGCTGATAGGTAGCCTTGACTGCTTTCGAAAAAAGGTCTCTAATAAGGACACCAAGATGATTCTTTCGCAAGTTATTGTATAAATGTCTGCAGTAGATTTTATGCTCGTACTGTGGCCAATTGTCAACAAATGCATTCACCAACCCCTACAAAGAAATAACTATTAATTCAGTAAGCAGTAAATATTAATTCAATAAGCAATAAAAACACAATTCAGCAAGCAATAAATACTAAGAAACCAAACCTTCTGTTGATCAGATATGAACACCCATGTTTTGCTATCTCCTATGTCAGAAAGCAATAAATTAAGAAACCAGGTCCAAGAGTCCTTGGTTTCAGCCTCAACTACTGCATATGCGAAGGGGAAGTACTCATCATTGGGATCTCTGCCAACAGCACACATCAGCTGACCACCTGTCTTGGTCTTCAGATGGTATGCATCTAGACCAATGATTGGCCTGCACCCTGCCAAGAAGCTCTTCTTGCAACCCTCCAGGCAAATGTAGATTCTTTCAAAATATGGCAGCCCAATTGCCAAGTCATGCTCAGCTGCCAAATCACCATCATTATAAGTATGCACCTTCATCAAAACGGTGCTCCCAGGACTGCACCTTCTCAACTCATCACAATACTCCCACAGTTGGTTGAACTGTGCAGTGTGGGCCCCATCAACAGCTTCTTGAGCTTTCTCTCTAGCCCTATTTGCCTTGCATGCATTTATGTTAACCACATACTTCTCATGCACGGCTTCCTAAATATCCTTGAGCCTTATGTCAGGCTGTCTCCTAACCCTCTTCATTAACTTCTTCCCAATGTATGATGTTGTGCACCTTGGATTTCTGTAACTTCTGGTACCTGTGTGAGTCATGTTCAGTGTTTTCAATCTAAAACTCTTCTCCCTTGGCACCTTTGCAAAGTAGGCAACAAACTTGCACCCTGGCTGGCATTGGGCTCTCATTCTCACCAAGTCATTTTTCACAAATTTTATACCCCACCCACCATGGACTGCATAATCAGTCATAGCATCTTTAAATTGTTTAGGTGAGAGGAATAACATATTCTTCTCAAACCTAAGGTTCTTAGCTTTGGCTACTGGCCTAAAGATTGGGTATTTTCTCCTCCTAATAGAATTGTCAACCTCAGTAGTAAGGGTTTCACCATCACTTGAAACATCACAATGCTCACTACTTGATGAACTCTCATCAAGGCTATACAGCTCCTCACTCTTATAGTCAGAATTCATGACACTACCACCCATTTTTCCTGGTTCAACCTCATCATCTTCAGCTTGATTGTCCCAACTATTAGTACTATCTTCACCAATGTCTATTGGTTGCATTTGTGGCTCTTCTTCTAAGTCACTCCCCTCAGCCTCACTTCTCTCCTCAACTTGGTCATTAACAACTGGTGCTTTGCCAGCCCTCCTAGCCCAAACTTGCTCACCATGGTCAACATTAGTAGTTTTAGCATTATCATGGCCTCCAAACTGTGAAAAATAAGGTTTGTACTCTTCATCAACATTATTTGTTTTAGCATTATCATAACCTCCAAATTGTGAAAAATCAGCTCTGCACTCTCCACATCATTCTCATTATCATTATCCTCTTCATACTCAGCATACTCATACTCATAAAAGTGATCACTCTGAAGCTCACTGTCACTACTAACACAATAAACCACATCTTCATTTACTCCTCTTGGTTCACTACCAGGTGGTCTAATAGCTAAGGGTTTTAAATCCTCCATTGGTAACTTAACTGGTTCATTCATTGGATGCTCCACAAAGACATGAATGTCCCCATATCCCTTCACCAAGTTGGTCATGAACACAGCAGCATCATCATCAACCACCTCATGGAAATGTGCCTGCTCTAGGTTCACACTAGGCATTTTAAACCATAGCTTATCCACTGCAGTGTACCCAAAATCCCTACAGATACTCTCGATCTCTATTTTTGACCACTTATCTGGATCACAGTTTTCCACTATATCAACTGTCCCTCCCACATAAACTTAGGGTCTCATGTAAAATGCCCACCATGGTGGACATGCAGAGTAAAACACTCGTCCATCCTGCATGCAAGTCACGGAAAGAAAACAAAATGAAAACAAATATTCACTTTCTGAAATTAATAATACTTTGTTAGGCTAATAAACTAATAAACAAATTAAAAGGAACACATGGACCTAGAAAAACAATGCAAATACCAACAAAAATATTCCATTTTTTTATCATAGTCAATATTGTGGTCCCTGATAAACAAAAGTAAAACAAACATAGCTGCAAATACCAAAAGCTATAAACAAAAGTAACACACAACAAACAGCCAAACAATGCAAATCCCAAAAATATTCCACTACAAAGCTATAAAGGGAGACAGGAAGAGAGAGAGAGTGAGAAAGAGAAATAGAGACCCAGACCGATTACCCAGAGCAAGAACAAAAAAAAAAAAAAAAACACAACATCTCAAAATTCCCAAATCCTCAAAACCCAAAATTCCCAAATCCTCAAAACCCAAAATTTCCAAATCCTCAAAACCTAAAAGCTGAGATTGAGACCCAGACCGATTACCCAGCACTTGAAAAGAGCATTCATATGAGAGAGAGAGTGAGACATAACGAGAGAGAGATAGAGTGAAATAGAGATAGAACCTTCACAAACACGAAGCTGCTACAATCACTCTGAAGCTATCTGGGTTAGGGATCGTGCTTGCTGATTTGGGGTTTTTTGTGCTTGCCGATTTGGGGTTTTTTTTTTTTTTTTTTTGTGATCTATGGTGATTTGAGCGAGGTTAGGGTAAAGTTGTTAGTTTTATGTTTTTTAGTTAGTCTGTTAGGTCCTACGGTGTTTTTTGTTAGTTTTAGTTTTAGTTGCTTTGGGGTTTGAGTGCCACATGACTAATTGCAGGGCGGGAAAGCCATGTGGCTTAAGTGGACAATATTTTAATGTGTTTTAGTTATGCCGTTTGCCAACAGTGTGAATTCCGTCTCTAATGTAACGGTAGGGACAAAAGTGAGACGCGTTTTTCAGAATAGGGACTAAAATCGGTGAAAAAAAAATATAGGGACCAAAGTGAGAATCATATGAAAATGTAGGGATGAAAAAGGGTTTTATCCCAATAGAGAATAAAGGATTTAGTTGGGTGTGAGAGAAGGATAGAAAAAAATAAGAAAGAAATCTGTGTTTTGTTTCACTAAAATGCGTTGTTTTCGTTATGTGTTCATTGGCGTTTAAAACCTAGAAGCTTAAAACAGCTAAATACCTACTTTCAATTTCCTTTATAAAATGAGAGTTGGAATTGTTTTTATTTTTGGTTTGTTTAGAGTTAACAAACAAGTTTGGCAAATTACAATTTACTTACTTGTACTTTGACCGAAATTTAAATTACCTACTTGTGGTTTGAAATTTGATATTTTACTCACTTGAGGTTAGTTTAATTAATTAGATTTCATTAACCCAACTTTGTTAAAAACAAGGGTAAATATGTAATTTTTCTGCACTTTTGTGTTTCTCTCCTTTAAAAACACAAAAAACATAAACATACAAGATTAACTAAGATAAAAAAGACTACTGCACACCTTTAGTGCGATGGTCACTCCACAGCTAAATACCTACTTTCAATTTCCTTTATAAAATGAGAGTTGGAACTGTTTTTATTTTTGGTTTGTTTAGAGTTAACAAACAAGTTTGGCAAACTACAATTTACTTACTTGTACTTTGACCGAAATTTAAATTACTTACTTGTGGTTTGAAATTAAATATTTTACTCACTTGAGGTTAGTTTAATTAATTAGATTTCATTAACCCAACTTTGTTAAAAACAAGGGTAAATATGTAATTTTTCTGCACTTTTGTGTTTCTCTCCTTTAAAAACACAAAAAACATAAAAATACAAGATTAACTAAGATAAAAAAGACTACTGCACACCTTTAGTGCGATGGTCACTCCACAGCTAAATACCTACTTTCAATTTCCTTTATAAAATGAGAGTTGGAACTGTTTTTATTTTTGGTTTGTTTAGAGTTAACAAACAAGTTTGGCAAATTACAATTTACTTACTTGTACTTTGACCAAAATTTAAATTACCTACTTGTGGTTTGAAATTTGATATTTTACTCACTTGAGGTTAGTTTAATTAATTATATTTCATTAACCCAACTTTGTTAAAAACAAGGTTAAATATGTAATTTTTCTGCACTTTTGTGTTTCTCTCCTTTAAAAACACAAAAAACATAAAAATACAAGATTAACTAAGATAAAAAAGATTACTGCACACCTTTAGTGCGATGGTCACTCCACAGCTAAATACCAACTTTCAATTTCCTTTATAAAATGAGAGTTGGAACTGTTTTTATTTTTGGTTTGTTTAGAGTTAACAAACAAGTTTGGCAAATTACAATTTACTTACTTGTACTTTGACTGAAATTTAAATTATCTACTTGTGGTTTGAAATTTGATATTTTACTCACTTGAGGTTAGTTTAATTAATTAGATTTCATTAACCCAACTTTGTTAAAAACAAGGGTAAATATGTAATTTTTCTACACTTTTGTGTTTCTCTCCTTTAAAAACACAAAAAACATAAAAATACAAGATTAACTAAGATAAAAAAGACTACTGCACACCTTTAGTGCGATGGTCACTCCACAAGTATAAGTATTTGTGGGGTGTGGGGGGATAAGGGTCGGGGTTCAAGTTTCCAGGAGGGAGCTTCACACATATATACATTTAGATTAGGTTAGAGTAGAATTTTATCTTGTATAAAAAAAAAATAAAAAAAATAAAAGATAAAAAAGAATCTAACTGAACACTTGCATCATGAAATTTCACACCACAGGTAAGCAACTTAAATTTCGATCAAACCTCAGGTGAGTAAAGTGTTAAATTTTAAACCACAAGTAGACAACTTAAATTTTAGTTAAACCATAGGTAGGTAAGTTGTAATTTACCCAATAAGTTTTTTGTTCTAGAAAATTGAAAAATTGTTTTAAAAAACAGAAAATTAAGAAAAAAAAAAACAGTTATCAAATATAACCTTAATAATTTGTTGATTTTGCTATAGAAAACTAGAATATAATAAAAGAAATGACTTGACAAAATTTTTGTTCAAATTTGTAAAGAAAATGCTAAAGTCACAAATTATTTTACAAAATATTTTATAAATTGATAATATGGTAGGTGATTATTACTAAGTAAAAAAATAATATTAGTGGTGAGTTTAGAAGATGACCAGTAAAAAAAATAGTATAGAGACAAAAATAATGATGAAAAATGGTTTTTTTATTTTTTAATAGTTTAGAGATGAAAAATGAACTTTTTTTTTAGTTTAAATAAAAAATTTTCAATAATTTAAGATGAAAAGAAAAACTTTTCAATAGTTTTTTTAAGAATGAAAAATAACTTTTTAAAGTTTTTGAAGGAAAAAAAAAAAAAAGCTTTTTGGTAAAGTTTCCTGTTGCAAATTACCAAATTATATAAACAGCTAAAATAAAGAGAAAGACCCTCTTAATTTTATGGACAGAATAAGGTTTGAAATATCCACAGTAGTTGGTCTCTAATTTGGATTTTGGACATGTGATGTGGGTCTAATTAGGCCATGTTTGGTGCATGTGCTGTGCAGACTGGTCACTGGGACGTGAGTACGTGACTAGCTACTTCAGCGACAAAGGAGTATTGTACTCTCTCAAATCCAAATCTATCTCTCCCAGACTCAAAATACATTGACTTTTGTTTTTGTTTTTTGTGTTTTTGTTCTCAGAAATATTGTTGGTGTTGCGGTGAAATCTATGTGAAATCGTCCTTTGATCTTTGTCCTTAGGCAAAAGAACGGTGAGGACTGGAGCCTTCTTTCTTCTGGAGGGGATTGTAATGTCTTTTCCCATCTCACTACGGACAGTTAGATATCACAAGAAACCCCCCCAGTAGTATTCTTAAGAAAAAGTTTATCGCTAATCCGGGTCGGAAGAATTGTCCTTCATCGAAACTCGAAAGTACTATTTATGTCACTACCTATATTTTTAATTACGAAACATTTTTAGTTGTGACATTATATTTAAATGATACACATATATAAACTACATGTACTAGACTGAAGAAGATTCATTTAGACCAATTTGAAAAAAAACTTTGTCTATATTCTTACACAATTTGAATAAATTTGAGTATCCCTTCAAAAATAAATAAGTAAATAAATAAATTTGAGTATAAAAAAATTGTATCAACTACACTTTTTTAACGATATTTTTTATGATTTACTAAGGTGACAATTTACAATTAGGTTTAGTTGCATTATTTTCTCATTATTTTGTAATAAATGACGATATCATTTTTATAAATAAAAAAATCACATTTTTGAATAATTTTGTAATCCTATACTTATTGAGTAATCAATTTAGTAGGTTGAGCCAAAGGCCTTGTAGCTGAATTAGCATATCTTCATATATAAAGTGCTTGGGAGTCTTGGGGGGAAAGGATTCAAACTGCGAGATTAGCAACATATTGTAATTATTTCTCAAAAAAAAAATTTAGTAGGTTGAAATTTCTTCAAATTACTAACACAATCTAACGGATTGAATTCAAGAAATGAGAAACTGTTCACATCAAACAAAAAAGTAGAAACTGTTTGTTTTTTTTTTTTTTTTTGCCCCCTGAAACCAAAGTAGCTAGTAACAGTTTACTTTTTCTTTTGCTATTAAATAGCTTGTAAAATTCTCAAAAAAAATAGCTTGTAACAGTTTTACTTTTTCTTTTGCTATTTTTTTTTGCTAAAACTTTTTCTTTTGCTATTAAATAAGTTACCAGAAGTTACATTTTATAGTTTTACATAAAGTGCACAGTACATTTCTGCTGGTTAATTTAACGGCAAATGTACAATTTGTCTCCCCAGCGTGTCCAACACGAGCATTAAAAAAAGTGCCATAAAACTGTGTAGAAATCAAAAAAGTATCTTTCCATTTTGTCAATTCTGAGGAAAAGAAAAGAGCTGAGCCACAAATATTAAGAAGCTTCACCTATTCACTCACCCACTAACGAACTAATTGTGATGGAACACATCAGATCAGAGTTAATAGTTACTATGGTGTGTCAAGAATTCTTTTTAATTAGTACCCTTTTGTACAGAACCCATGAATAATGGAAATGGTACTCCAACTTGGTACTATTTAAATTAGTACCCTTAATTTTTTGTGGAGATAGAGTCTGAATAATAAATTTCTTATTTAACAATGAGATACTTTACCAAATGAATAAATTGGAACTTGCTTTTTGGACTTCAATTTATTTTGTTTAAAAATTAAGTTGAACAAATATTCAGTTATAATAAGGGAAAAAAAGGACTTTAATAACACTATATACAAGAAATAAATAAGGGAAAAAAAAAAAAAAAAAACAACCATACCAAATTAAACTTTGTATGTGTTTAGGCTAACATGGGCATGTTATTAGGATAAGGTAGAGATAAAGTAGGCCAGTATTGCTTTTTCACCATCAATGTGAAGAGGGCCAAGGGGGCTAGCATACAAAGGAGAGAAGGACAACTAGTTATCAGCAGCTTTTAGTGTTTTACAAGGTACTCTGCAACTTTGAAACAGATTGCTTTTGCCCATACCTTTATCAGAATAGAAAAATACCTTTATTTTACTATTACTGTATTGTCAAATTACCATAATTTAGTTAGTTGTTGTGTCAATTAATTTACTCGACTTTCAAAATGAAGTTATTTTTTCTTCATTAAATTTCCTCTTTATCTATATTTTAATGAAATAAACCGATATGGAAGATAGAGCATATGTTAAGTTATTATGAAAAGTACAAAAAAATTAAAATTAAATCCACGCATTTTAACAACTAAACAAAGACTGATATTGACTTGATTCTGAAAATTGAGCGATAAAAATAATACAATTAATATTCAATCGATCAAATTTAACTATATCAAAAAATAATACTAAATTAATAATTTAACCTTTATATTATTATAATCGTGCAATCAATCAAAGCCATATGGAAAGAAGACACTAAATACAAACATTATTCTTGGAGACTAACTTAGATTCCTTCTCTACAAACAATCCCAATATATATTGGTTTGAACTTTGAATATTAGAACTTAGATGGCTTCTTTACAAAAACCTTCCTCTTGTGCTTGATCCCAAAAGGGGTGACCTCCCTATCACACACATCCAAACCATGCCATACATGTCTTGGCAAGTATCGGCGAAAAAAGAAATAATTCGAGCTAAGATGAGACCCTTCTAGCACTTGAACTTGTGCAAAACCAGGTCGCCAATCGTCAGTTCCGGTCAATTTCAGGTATAGGTAGCAAATGGGGGACTCCACGCATTGACCCATTACTTGAAATTCATCTATCATGCAAGCTTGAAATGGTTTCCTAGGAATGTCGTCAAGGACCACAGGGTCTAATGGATCCACCCTCCTTATGTGCTTGGAATTTAGATGGCGAACCAATATGTCATTAGAGTTTGTATCACCAAATCTTAGGCTAACATGGCTTGAGGTTTCAGCACCCAAGGTGCAAGTTGTCTCTATTGTGACCAAGTAGGTACAGTTATTCTGCAATTTTAACAATCAAATTAATAAGATATTAGGCCAAAATGAAACTTTGTTTTGGGAAATATTTGTCACACACAAACGGTTTTGCATACTGAAACCGTGATTTGAGGTTGTGATTTTCAACTGGTTTCTGAAATATATATTCATCTTCAAAAGCTAAAAGAAATGTACAACTTTCTTATTTCAAAAAAGATCAAATATCTAATTAAGGGTATTATATTGCATAGAATTATGTTTATCAATATGTGATGACAAAATCAGTTGATATTTGAATGTGCTATTTTCAACACAACGTTATTTTAGAAAAATTTCCGCCTACAATAGGGTCTCCAGGCCATGCTTTTGAGAGAATGTAATTAATTTAAAGCTATCACAACGGTGTCAAATAAAACACCATGCAAATACATTGCAAGAATGCGACTGATATTTTGTACTATAATTTTGACATGACATGGAACCATAAATCCTCCAAATATTGAAGACATTTGCTAAACTGTAATGCGCATGACTGTCCTTATTTTTCTATGTGCATTCGTTTAGTCATTTTGGTGGGGGCCTAGATGTCTGAAATTAGAATAAGTACAAAAAAAGAAAAAATGTATAGGAGGAAATTAGTTGGGAAGTCTGGATCATTTATACACATGCCACAGTTTATATTTCCAATTGAAAACCAACCTTAAAGGGGTTGATTAGTGATTATAAGTTTTAAGTCCTCAGGTGACTTATAAAGTTTTGGCTTTAAGTTTTCTAGCCCAACATATCTAGGGGTCATTTTTAAGGGATTAATCTTTCTTGTAATTATCAATGTAAAAGGATGGGTCACACTCACTTAAGGATTAGTCATATATTTTAAGGTTGGTTTTAATTAGCTTAATTGGTAAAATATCTTGTTATCGAATAAAGTATTTGGGTTTAAATTACGTTTATACCAAAACTTAATTAGTATTTTGACTTAATGATAAAAAACAAATCTTTATGAAATGAATGTCATAAATTCAAATTAGATCATATCTAAAAATAATTAGGAAATCTATGAGTCTTGCATGCCAACGTTTGCCCAAAAAAAAAAAAAAATCCAATTTCGTCCAATCTTCCACCTAGCTAGAATGCCATAACTTATTTAAAAACGTAAGAAAAATAATCGATATATAATGATAAAGTATATACGACAGCCTCAAATGTATAGCCTCTAAGTCTCAAGTTCCTAACATTAACTTAATTTCTAATTCCTATGCAATGCATATGCAAAAAATATATATATATATATATATATATGTGTGTGTGTGTGTGTTGTTATCATTAATATGCAACACTGTAATAAATTTATATTAGTTCAATACCTTCTTTTCTGGTGGTAGACTTTCACCTCCGGCGAGTGAAGCAAGCAATAACACACAACACGTCAAGAACGATGCACTGCAATTCCTCATCTCTCTTCTCTTTTGTCCTAGCACAGATATAAGCCCTCAGTATCTAGCATCTCTCTTTGTTTTGCAACTTATATACTTTGCTAGTTCATTCTTTCCTTGCATACACAAAAAGTGTGTATTCTTAAAACTTTATATATGAGACCTTATTTCACGCATACGTATAATAGGTTCCTTAACTTTTACTTATGCTTGTGAACTTTATGAAGGCTAATTATCCCTTTATCTAGGTAAAGCATCCTTATATTAATCCTAATCACTTTATATGTCGATGGTTAAAGCTAGATTCTATCACTTCTTACTTGATTATGGGGTCACATATGTCATAGCCATGCATTTTCAGTTCTTTTTATATATACTGCAGCACCTAGCCAAATCCCTTTTTCTTTCCCCATGTTGAGGGTGGGTTCAGAGGGAGTTAAAGGGTCTAGAATATGATCCAAAATGCACTTTGTAAGGTCATGTTTTTATGTGATTGGCATATCCTTCAACAAAATGCATTTTACATATAATTGAGTCTTAATTTTTAGTGTGTTCAAGAAGACCTTGACTTTGCAAAACAAGTGGTATTATTGAAGACACAAGATTGCTCATAAAAAGTTGAAACCACAGGTCCTGATACCTTCTCGATACCTGTTATCGATCTATTGAGATTTAGTGAACCTTGATACCTATCTCAATACCTTTCAATCTATTAAGCCTTAATTAGGAAAATTGAATATAAAATTATTTTTTTAGCCCATGATGACTTGGCTTTCTAGGGATTCATGTACTAGGGTTCCTGAGCATATAAAAGACATATTTAATAGCCATCATCACAGAGACAAATAGACATGCACGCATGATAGGAGTTGATGCGATGTTTGTGCACCTAGGTTTTTGTGTTAAGCCATTTTTGGTTCATCCAAGCATGGATTGAAGAATTCTACAAAGCCACAAAAAAAAAAAAATGTTGCTATAGAGTTAGTCACAAATAAGGAGATTTGTGCAAAGGGGAAATCTTCTACAAGATCAAATTCAATAGGGAATTGGAGTTGAGACTGGCATAGCTCAATAGGTTCTATTGTAGGTAAATACTTCCAAATAGGCCTACAGAGTAAGATTCTTTATACTTATGACCACTTTTTATTGATTAGTAAATTCTTAGGGAGTAGTGACCTGAAATTCACCCAGTTAGGATTGATATTGGATCGGGTCGGATCAGGTTTATTGTGACTCGAAACCCGTCACTGATAGAAATCGGGTTTGGCTTCCTTAAACCCGACCCAACCCAAAAAATCGGGTCTGTAATTGGGTTAGTTTTTCGGGTCTTGGGTTGAACACTTTTCCTTTTTTTTTTTTTTTTTTTTTAATAGATAATATATACATTGCTAGCTGTTCATATCCTCCATATCAAAGGTATTCAAATTGAGCAGAACATGAAGAGTTATACCGTCTTGAGGGAGAGCAAGAACTAATACATTGATATTTGAGAAAGAAAGTTTGCAAGTAACATTAATTTTTATGTTTATTATTTAACTATTTTGGTTGAGAAAGAAAGTTTGCAAATTATACCAGGCCTGATAGAACTCAGATTCTGCACATATTTTAGAACACAGTCCTTTATATTAAATACTGTAAGCCTTACATGGATCATAAATTGAAGTTAATAGAGTCAAGGGGTTGCAAAAATTACATTAATGGAGAACATGAGGAAAAAGGAACTATAACAAAAATGAGGCCAAATGACAAAATGGGAAAGATCAATCCATGGATTAGTCTGAGTTGGTGTAGCTTTGACAGTTCTGAGGTGGTCAGGGTCTCCTTCAAAGAGTTCATACTCAAAAAGATTGCTAGCTTTGCTGTTCCAATCTGTTCTGTCATTTCTGTTCCTGAAGAAATGAAATGGGTATTAAAGGAGCATGTTACATCTTTCAAGAACTTCAACAGAGCAGAGCTCAAAAGCAATAGTTTTCCAAGCACACAATAGGGTTTTGATCATCAATTAATAGTCCATACTGCAATAAAATCAATGACAATCCTATCTGGATGAAGCTTCAATATAAACACCATCATGGGTCCAATTCAACAACCTAGTTAATTCATGTATGTCACACTAATTTTCTTGACTCTACAACTACAACAAACAAACACCCTTCAGTAGACGATGCATGCTACAAAAGTTGAAGTTGCAAAAACTAAAAATATGCAAATTCACACATAATAAAGAATCATGAACACAAGTCACAGGTTACAAACCAGAGAAGAAGATGAGAATAGAGATTCAAGAGACCAATGATCATCAAACGGTAACTATAATTGCTTGCTTTATAGTATGAACTAATAGTGTTTGAATTTATTTAGAAGATCAGAACTGATTGCGAAAATATCTCAAACTTGATTTTTAGTAATCATCAAGAAATATTCCAAATGGGAGCTAATAGGTACAGAGAGAGGTAGCGTATTGGAACAGCAGCTCAAGTAATAATGCAGAAGCAAAGCTCACCAATGTATGTAGGCAAATCAGTCAAGATTTGTAACAGTGCTTGATGGTGAAAGTGATGCTGCTGAAGGTGAAGCTAACTTCGCTTCCAAAAAAGCTTCAAAACATTTTAGAACACCAATATCTATTAAATTCCATTTAATGCACTGACAAGATATATTAAATACACAAGATAAATTAAATTTCAGTTAAAGCACAAGTTAATAACTTTTATGAACATTACATTTTCCATAATCTTCAAATAGCTCAACATCATCCATGGCTTGTCGAAGCAAAATATGCACTGAAGATTAAAGCCAATTTTGAGTACATATGAGAGATTGTACCATCTCAGGAGGAAGTGAACTACGGAATGGGTCTAGTATACGTCCTCCCGTACTAAATGCCGACTCATAAGCCACAGTAGAAATAGGTACAGCCAACACATCTCGTGCTAGTCGAGATAGTATACTATACTTATTAATATTACACTTCCACCAAGCCAGTATATTAAAGGTTTTGTCATTTTCCCCCCTTCACTATTCTCCATCAAGTATTTTGCAACCTCATCTACACACCCAACATGTTGTTTTCCTTGCCTAAAAGCCTTTTATTGAGAGGCAATAAATCTGTCTCGATCATCATCATCATCATCATCATCATCATCAACATCAACACCAACACCTTCCATCCTTGATATCTCACTCGCACTTTGTATAGACACATATGATGAATGAGTTGAATTATAATGCTCATACAAGCGTTCCAACACATGTTGCACATGGTAAGTAATAACCTTAGCAACATTCTTCCCATACAAATTTGATAAACAATAATTCAAATAATTCAACTTCTTTCGAGGATCAAGCACCACAACAACATACAAAAGCACATTTCTCTTCTTTGATGAATCCTCCCCGCTCCCCCCAATACTTGTCAAACTTTTCTTTCATTGTTTTTGCCATTGAGTACAAAAAATGGTCCTCACTCCTAGAAAAGAGATCTATCTTTCTTTTAATCATATATATCTCATCAAAGAAAGCATTCGATGTCACATACAAGGAACTTGAAAACCTCTTTGTGGCATTATAAAAAAGTTTCAAAAACTTAACAAATCTTCTACAAGTCTCCCAATCATCCTCATTTGGAGGTCTCCTACCATAGTCCCCACCCCGAAAGTGTAGAATATATTCAAGATCTTCATATTCCATCTGCTTAAATGCATGTTCAAACTTTTTAGCATTTTCCAACATTTTATAGGTAGAGTTCCATCTAGTGGTCACATCCAAACATAGAATAGCCTTTGACTCTATTTTCACTTTCTCCACACACCTCTTGAAGGTTTGTAACCTATTTGGATAATTTTTCACATATCTAACCGCATGATGCACTCTATCAATTGATTTATTATGATGTTTTAAGCCATCAGTCATAATAAGATTCAGGATGTGAGCACAACACCTCACATGAACAAATTCATTCCCCAAAACAGTACCTTTCCACCTATTAGTAGCTTCTTTCAAGTAACTAATGGCTACGTCATTTGAGGAAGCATTATTCACCTTCAAGGTGAAAATCCCCTCAATATTCCACTCTTCTAAACAAGATTCAACCATTTTGCCAATGGTTTTTCCCTTATGGTTATCAACAATACAAAAATTCAAAATTATTTTATGTAGCTTCCAATCATCATCTATAAAATGACAAGTAAGACACATGTAATTAAAATTTTGTATTGAAGTCCATGTGTTAGTGGTAAGGCAAAGCCTACGGCCTCTCAAGGCATTTCTCAACTTATCCTTCTCTTCAAAATAAATCCGACTCACATCTTTAGCTACCGTGAAGCGAGATGGGATATTAAAATTAGGTTGGAAGACATTACAAGACCTTCTAAATCCTTGATTCTCTACAAACCTAAATGGAAACTCATCCAATATGATCATTTCAGCAAGAACTTTTCCACCCACAATGTTTGTAAAAGTCCTAGGTACTAGATTTCCCTCCTCTACATCCTTGGACAATGGGTCTTGTCTATCATGCAATTCATTATAAAGATATTCAGGACAAATGGGTGTATGGTTTTTTAAATTAGATGTCCCATAAATTTTGCTATCTGCCATGTACTCCTTCCTTCAATATATACATCTTGCCTTAGTTCTACCTTTCTCCACTATAAACTTCTCAAAATGGTCCCAAGCCGTTGATGGTGATTTTCTCTTATTAGGATTAGAAGAAGATATCACTTGCGGTGGACGAGGAGGTCTCGTGGTTGGTCTTGTAGTGGCAACATCAGGTTGTGTAGGCTCCATTGAATCCATGACCTAGTACCACACAAAACAAATCAATCATTAAACAATGCATTCACAAGTCAATTTATGCAGCCCCATTTTGGCATAGATCAACAAGTCCACATTTTTCTTATAAAGTAAGCAAATAAGGACAAATGAATTTCCTATTACTAATTCTCAATTCCATTGTATGACAGAGCAAACTTAGAACACCAAAAAATAAATAAGGGACTTAGAATACATAGCTTCATTCTAGCCAGGAACATACGTAGCAGAAAATCTAACCATATCGATAATTTGAATAAATGCCTTTATTCCTGAATTTGGAAATGAGACTAATCTAAAAATTAACCACATTGCATTTAATGCATGTACTTGCCCTATACAACAAGGTAACCAAGATGGACACTTTAACATTGTCATATGAAAAACTAAGACATGGATGAAAGGTTAGATTTAAAAAATAATAATAAATTTTTTTATTGAAATGAAGAGAACCTCATGTACAAATGACTCACCGAAAATTACAATTATTCAATGAACCCTACAGCAGAACATGCATCAATGTGACCAAACCTACAGGACCACTCAAACAACGACCTTGCCCACTTATCATGCTTTAACTATATTTTTTTTTTCCTTTTCTTCTCAAATTCATTACAATATAGTTGTTTCCCATGAACTAAAGCTAGAAGAAGATATCTATATCAAGAAAACTATTTCGTGTCTCCAAATCTGCAGTTTGATTAAATCAACAAGACCCATATGAATTTTCTCAACCATATATATCACAGAATTTGAGAGATCAAAAGCCGTAACCCATAAATAAGAACTCTAATCATAATCAAAAACTCAAAAACAATTATAAATCACTGGATTTACTCCAATGCAAAAAGCTTAATATGTTTGGATCTCTTTGATTTTTTTTTTTTTTTTTACTCAGTTTCATAATCAACCATCTATATCACAAATACAAAAGCCATCCTATCAGACTTTTACAAATAACCATTCAAGTTACAACATAAATTCAAGTGAGGACAATAACACATAAAGGCTAGATCAAACAAGTAATAGACGAGTAACTGATAGTTTTTAGACCCCTTAAAAACACAATTGGATTAACCTAGGTAATAAGCCAAGTTGGTACTTAGTCCAATTTAACAAAACTAGGTTATCACAATCAAAACAATCATATCATGCATAGCAGCGGAAAGATAAATAACATAAAAATATGATTACCCAAGAAACCAAACCGGTAAAAATCTGGGGAGGATTTAACCTAACTATCCTCAAGGTAAACCTGAATCCACTATCTTGAAAAAATCGAAGTTCATACAATAAGACTTACAAGCCCCCACGCTCGACTTCTTATTGCTACCCACCAGTAGAACTTATTGACACGACCACGTGCAAACTCCGAATCCACGGACTCCTTCTTTCTTGGATTCACCACCAGATACAAGCACACCCGCTTGTGTTTCTTTAAACTTCAATGGCAGCAATTGAGTTGATCATCAAGGTGTAGATAAAATCTCCTCATTGAAAACCTTAAGTTTGTGTAAAGGAAAGCTCCTCTAGATCTCACAAGAGATTTACACAAACAGCAATATGAGCAACACTAAAACGTGGTTAGGGTTTTCCTTTTATACTTAGGACAAATTAGAAAACCCTAAACGTTTTAAACAAACTAGGGCTGAGTTGGAAATTTGTAGAAAAATGCATTCTGCCCGAGATTCGATCGATCGAGCCTAAGCTTCGATCGATCGAGCCAGGCCGAAATGCACAATAACTTCTGCATCAACTCGATTCCAACTTTACATAAAAGATACAACTTTGAGCAAGACTAAACACTTCTAAACATATTATTTTGATCATGGTTTGCCAACAATACACATTAGAGTTATAAATACATAAAAACCTAAGTCTTTAGAACCTAAGAATAACAAAGTTCATAGATGATTAAGCAACTAACCAATGATAAACAACAACAAAAACCCACATATCCCATCAGATCAGAGCTAAAACCGAATACAAAAACATAATAAAAAAATTTAAAAACAAAGAAAACCCATTAAAATTATAAGAAATTAAGAACGACCCAGATCAAGAAACATGATCATAAATCAAAAAAAACTTTTAAAAAATGACTTTGATTTTAGCAAATCCATAAGCAATAACAAAAACCCAATTCCTAAAAACTGAAACAGAAGCAAACCCAGAAGCACAAACGAGTAACACTAATACATTCACTAAACAAATATATATATTTACATAAATTAATACAAGAGAGAGAGAAAGGAGGAGGCATACAAGTCCTCTTGCGAGCAACGACTCTTCTGAAGATGGAAACTACGGGGGCCACACCTCACACATAGTGTGTGGGTCTTGTTCCCTTACCCTATTACCCGTTTTCAAAACACACAGAGATAAAAATATTAGACACACACAAACACAACAACACTATCACACACACACAAACACAACAACATGGGAAGGATGACTTACACAGAGATAACTGAGGCACTGAGGGAGGCGGAAAGTTAAGGGAGGCGAAGAGAGAACAACAACAGAGTAGGGTTTTTTTCAAAAGAAAAAATTGGGTTCAAACTAGTATATTTATTTGACCTAAGGCTCGACCTGATATTGACCTGAACCCAAAAATAACCCGAAATTAAGACTCGAAACCCGACCCGAATATTCTCAGACCCACCCAAAACCTGTTGGTTCGGGTGGGTCGGGTCGGGTTGGATTTTTGGGTGGGCCGGGTCCTTGCTCAGTCCTACACCCAGTAAGGTTTTGCCTACAAGTATTTTCCTCATTGTGTTCAAATCGTTGTGTTGAACTTATTTTCCACTGCACTCTAATTTAGTTTAGTGATTTAATTGTACCTTAATCTTATTTACAAGTAATTTGATTAATTAATCAACTTGAGTAATTGAATTAATTAACTTTGGTCAATCTATAACCCAACACAATTAATTAATACATAATTACTAACTCTAATATCTCAGACCCATTAGTTTGAGAAAATATGTGTTCAAAGTTAATGCTTTTGTAATATCCAAATGCACTCATTTTCTTACACGTTATCTAGTTGGGTGAATGTTAAAGCTATCATTAATGTTTGAAAAGATATTCAAGTTATCGGAGAAGTCTAGAATCTTTTTTTTTTTTTTTTTTTTTTTTTTTTTTTTGAGAAAGAAGTCGACTTATATTATTCCAATGAAACGGCTAAATCAGCCTAAACAAAATAAAAAACTGATGGTGGAATATCCTCCATCCATACAATAATATCTGACAAGCTAAGCACTAATCTCGCCAAACAATGTGCAACATTGTTATCCTCTCTCTTCGTATGAGAGTAGCATAATTCTGAAAAATTTCTCTCTACTATGTTCACATCTTGAATGAGTAAACCATATGACGCTCAACCTATATTTTTTGACCTCAAGGCTTCTGTAACAACACTTGAATCCCCTTCAATCAAAACTTTGTCCACTCCAACTTCTTCAGCAAACTCAATGGCTCGGGTTGGTGCCATAACTTCAATCTCCACTGGTTTGTAAGCTTGATTGAGTCGTTGAGCAAGTGATGCGATCATTGACCCATCATGATCTCTAATCACAACGCCAATACCTGAACGGTTTGAGTTTGAACAAACAACGCCATCATAATTGATTTTGAAGGAATTAGAGGGAGGGGGCACCCACTATATTTGACTGGCTGGTACAGACCTTGTAGAATCAATTTGGAATAGAGAAAAAAGAGAAAAAAATTACAACCGCTTTTTAATTGTTCCCTCATAAAAATTTGATCTTTGATAACTGAATCTCAGAATAAAAAGTCATCAAAATATGCATGCCACTCTATTTTAAAGCTAACAATATGGTTTTATTGCACCCAAAAAACAATGTGGATTTATTAGCTTTTGGTGCCAAATCAAATTCAAGAGTTATATAAGTATTTATTTATTTTTTTTTCTTCTTGGATGAATGAATGAATGAATTTATTAAAGAGAAAAAACCTATACAAATAACAATTCAACAACTACTAATGTTGTAACAAAACATACAATTCAACGTCAACTAATGTTGTAACAAAACATATATATTTAGCAACAAGCAATACAAACCACGTACATTAGCTACAAGAAGGTAACAGGCATCATCAACACAACATTCCTCCGTTAAGCCTGTTAGGTTTTTAGTTTTGGCTAATTCTAGGAAAAATTTCTGCCTTTTGGGTTATGCTTGTATTGTAAGTTTAGGTACCAAAGACCATATTGAAGCTAGAAAAAAAGTTGTAATCAAGCCAATTTAATTGTTCGAACAAATTCAAACCTCAACTGAGGCAAGTTGAATATCTTAGTAGAGCAAGACCATTTTTAGTCGAGCAAGATTGAACCAAAGACTTTCATTAGACCTTCGTTTAGGGGCGGAGCTAAGGGGGGCAACTGCCCCCCCCCCCCCCCCGGGCGTGCTAGAAATTTCATATACATATTACCATTAAGCAAATTTAACCTGACATAAAAAACAAAACACTCCATAGTCCACAATTAGAACAATGACAGAAAAAACAAAACACTCCAGACTTGGGAACAGTGAAACTTGACATCAAAAAGAAGGAAAAAAAAGTTACTACGTAGTCTTTACACTCCAAAGTCTATATCATACCAATTTTGTTCCATGCTTTTTTTGCCTTATCCCAAATTTACCCTTATCATCACTCAGACTCATTACACTTTTTCTAGCTAATCACTTTAACTTTCTTAGTAATCTTCAACCACAAGGCTTAAATTATTTGAACAAACTAAATTAGATGTTTAAAATTTATGAATTTAGATTACTATCTTAGATTATTTTTTATTAACAATAAATTGATTATTTTCGTTCATTGATGATATGAATTTAAGAAATGATTAATTTCATTATTATTTATTTTGATTAACAATTAATTGTTGTTTCTAAAAAAAAAAAACAATTATTTGTTTTTTTTTTTTAATATTGATTAATATTTTTAAAGCCAATTTCATCTTACAATCTTGCCCCTCCTGGACTGAAATCTTGGCTCTGACATTGCCTTTGTTAGAGACTCCGTCGAATGAAAATCTATTACAGAAATTTTCATGATGTACTTCCAAAGTAATATATATATATATATATATATATATATATATATATATTCTAATAACAATTATTAAGTAAGTTATTATATAATTTCAAATATTTAATATAGTTTTCCAGAAATATATCAAAATTCTCATTCCCAAGATATCTTTAACTTCAAACACATGAAAAGGGTGACCGATTAATCCTCAAAACACATGCACAGAACCAACTACGGGAACTATCTTCGTCTTTTGTCGGAGGTTAGTACGAGAATTTTACCATTTTCTAAATAGATCAACCCTTTGATTTGGGCAATGGGGATCAACTTCCAATACAGGAAAGGGTGGTTTAGTAATATTATCAATACTATGTTCCACAGGAAAGTCGCACCCCCTACTATTTATTTAGTATTAAAAAAATAATAATAAACAAACAAACAAACAAAAACCTAGAGTTTTTGTTTTAGACCCCCATATCTTAACCTCGAAGTAGGGCAAGGGCATCCCTAAGATTTAAAGAAGCCCAATCCTCTCAAGTTATTCTTTATTATAAAAAAGAAAAACATTATGTTCAGTCGAAGATAGGAGCTACTAGTTTTCATGTGATAAATTATTACTTGTTCCAAAAGTTTAAATAGTTAAAAAAATGTTAACCTTTTAATAATTAATCATTATAATAATATTCTCTTTCATGTGTGGATCCAAATTCCTTTAAATTGGGAACCAACACGTGAGACTTCTAACATTTTAAATAGAATAAATTAGAGATGCAAATTATTTTACAAACTACTGATGTGGTCAGTGATTATTGGTAAATGAAAATGTGATATAAATAATGGGTCTAGATAAAAACTAATAAGAGGTTGACCATAATAATATTTTCTAAAAATATTGTATAATAATTTGTGACTGTAGCATTACTATTTTAAATATAAGGTAGACTGGAGATATGATTCGAATTTAAGACCCCTTATTCTAATACCATAATAAATTATCACTTGTCCAAAAATTTAAGTTATTAGAAAATGATAAATTTAGTCATTTAACCATTATCAATATATTACTAAAAGCTGAAACGTAGCATTTAATGTTGCTACGCTTCCATTGAGCCACGTCAGCAGCCATGTCATTATCAATTTTTTTCTAGTTTTTTATACAATTTTTTAACATTTAAAGTGAATTAAAAACTCTATTATATTACAATCAAAATATCATATTTAATTTATCTTATTTTTAATTATTCTTATTTATTATTAAATTTTCAATTCCATTTTAACTTTTCATATCCCCACTACTCTCTACCTTAACTTTCTTCAACCTTTCTCATTCCATTTCAACTTTTCATATCCCCACTACTCTCAATATTAATATTATTCTATCTTTTTATCTTCCTTTTTTTTGACTCTTCTTATTCTTATCCTCATACTATAAAATTGTCATTCTCCTCTTTTCCATGCATAATTTCTATTTTTCCACACATAAAAGCCCCTCTCTCTCTCTCTCTCTATATATATATATATATATATATTTTCCTTCAATTTTTGGTATATATATATATATTATATATATATTTTTTAATTTTAGTGTAACAGGTTGACCATCAAAACATACTGATGCAGTATTGAAAGCTCCACCAAATGCATCGCAGAAATCAGTTTTAGACTACTAGAAGTCAGTTAGTTTGCTAAAATTGGAATTGACAGGTAATCCAGCTTGATACGATTTAGTTTTATATTTTATGTTGTTATCTTTTTTATTCTCATTGGTTGTTAAATGTTATATTATTGCATTATAAAGATAGTATATAAAAATATAATATTATTTTATTACATAGCATAACTAAAATAATATGGTGTTTATTGCTATACATTTCATTTTTATTATTTTATTCTCATCTTATTTTATTCAACATTTAAATTTAGCAACATCCTCCATATCATAATTATTTATATTTTGTCTCATTTTTTTTTAAAATTAAACGTATAATATTTTATTCAATAAATAAAAATTGTTCTTATAAAGTCTTCCCATGAATTGTTACAATGCATCAATGGAAAAATGAAATACAAAACAAATATCAATTTAGAAACACTCAATTAAAAAAAAAAAAAGAATACACAGTTTTCTTATAAAGTATTCCCATAAAATGTTACAATGCATTAATAGAAAAAGAGAATACAAAACACATGCTATTTTAGAAACACTAAATTTATTATAATAATAATAATAATATCAAACCAAACATATCATAAAATAATAAACTAATAGTTATGGATGTACTAACTTCATGGCAGCAAAATGGAGTAAAATAAAAATAAAAATAAACATTACAATATGCATATTTAATACATTAGAATTATCATCAAATTTGGGAAAACAATAGGATGTTAACAAAGAGGGAGAGAAAGAGATTAGTAAAAGAAATCAAACGTCAATTAATTAAATAAATTAATTAGTAACCGTTAATTGGAAAACAAAGAGACCGACGGCTAAAGGAGTAAAAAATTAATTAAAGATGACCCTACGTATGTTATTATAAAATTTACAATGCAAATAAATAAATCGTTAAATTCACTTAATTAAATCATATAATCAACAATTAAATAAAATCATACAAAATTTAAACTTGAAACTAATCAAACTCTAATCTAGAAAATCATATTTATTATCAAAACTAAAAGGAAAACGTTCTTCAGTAATAATAGAAATATATAAGAAATAAAGATGAAAATTTTCAAAATCTTTTTTTTTGACATTTCATTTAACATTATTTATAAATAATAAAATATATAAAAAAGTCCTTAAATGCTTATATTCTTCACACACCATGACTTTTAAAATCTAATGAAAGGTTCGAAGAATTTAACTCTCATTTAATGCCTCTATTATGAAAATCAACAGCCAATAAAATATGATAATAGTAAGAAACGTTATAAATGAGAACATGAAAAAATTAATTAGCCACTATTATTATGGAATAGATGTCTTTTTTTATGCATCTAAGAAAATGAAATGTATAGAGTTTACTTATTAAGGTATATGTAAAGATTCACGTTAAAAAAATATGTAAAAGTTTTTTGGAAAAAAAAAAGTAGATGTAAGGTTTTTATTAACTTAAAAGACAATGAAAAAACCAATTTTTAATTACTACAACTGTGCTACTCTATAAATCACACACAACACTATATTCAATATCCTAAACAACATAGTTAGGCCATTTTGGATATACACCACCATATTCAACTTATAAATTACAACCCAAATCAATCATACAATTACACAATCAAAGCATGAACATGTAACATGTATTAGCTTCTGAATTATTGCTTGGAATTTTCACAATTATTGAAAGAGAATCTCCAAATTTAATTTTTAGAAAACATCAAGACAAGGTGAATTTTATTCTTTTTAACTTCCATAGAAAAAAAAAATATTACGCACATTATTTCAACCCTTATGGAAAAGAAGGTTTACATGTAGCATGCAAAACGTGTTTAATTGACTTAGAGATGTAAAAATTAGTCAACCAACTATGGTAGAATTAAGGTTTCAAATTTTAAATAAAACAATTCTACAATAATAAAAAATTATTTTGTGATAACTATGATTATGAAATGCATTACTTTTCATTAAATTAGTTCAAATTACAAAATAATAATAATAATAATGAGATCATCATAAAAAATAATCACGCGCAATGCGCGGGTCTGTGACTAGTGTGACAATAATACATATGACCATACTTTTGTCATATTTGGTTGTTCTCATATTTTTTACTCACATTTGATGGTTTCATCTTCACATTATGCAATACCAATAGATATGCCACAGATACTGTTCATTTTGCTACTTCATTGGACAGAAAACAAAACATCCAGTAAACTAAACTAAGCAAGATGAGGAGTCCTATTCCACCAAAAATATTAGAGAAATTCTCCATCGTTCCAATGCTTACAACGCTCGTAGTAGTCACCAACAAAAGTAATTATGGGATAATCATCAGGTGGAATGTTGTAAAAGCCTCAATTTTGTGAGAACTAGAAGCCTGCATGGTCCACAATAAGATCCAATAAATCATCAGTAAGTTTGTAGAATATACTCTGTCAAGTATACCAAACAATAAGCAATGAAAACATACCTGCCGAATTGCATGAAACTCTACTTTAAGAAATTTGATAACTTTAGCAGACCTACCAAAGCTCTGTGCTGATCTTGGTACTTCAAAAGAACATCTAAGTGAAGCTCTTGCAGACGAAAAGCTATAATTCATCTTCAACTCTGATAGAACACCATTCCTCCCATGCAGACATTCAACTACACTTAATTTTTCAAGAGATGGAAACCGCTAAGCCACAAGAGAATTGTTCCCATAAAACTCAGGTCCAACAGCCACTAGTTATAATAATATTGAATGAATACTTTTAGATAGGTTGTAGTGACAGTTTATATAATATTTTGTTACTTTTAATTAGTTAACATAAACTTCTTGAGGGCATGAATTAAAATGATTTGCAAAGTTATTTTTTAATTAAAAATTTTAGGGTTTAATTGAATTACTCAAAAGTACAAGAAAACTATATAATTTATCCAAGTCTTTAGTTAAAAATATTTAATTATGAAGTACATGATTTGAATGCTAGTATCATTGGATTAAAATGCTTTCATATAAATGATCCTGAATTTTAAATTTAATCAAGAAAGTAAATATACTCTAAAGGAATTGAACCGAAAAAGAAAAAAAAGAAAAAGCATATCTTTGTCTTTTTAATTCTTTGCTACGGAAAAGAAAAGCAATTCAAGACATTGGAAGGTCATGGAAGAGAGAAAAAGCTTATGCTTACATTTATTATTAAAAAAAATCAACTAATGGCATACCTAATGACCGTTAAAGTTTGGGCTTGTCAGGTCACCAGTCTTATTATGTTTGTCTAATTGGAATAGAGGGATCAGTTGTTGTTAAGGCTGGTGTAACCGCAAGTTAAGTCTTGTGAAGCTTAAGATACGACCTAAGAAGCTTCCAAATGAAACCCCCATCAGCTTTATTAAAATCTATATATTCCTTCATCAACAAGCTTTTGCAGTTAGCTCGTATGCTTGAGAAAAAATTGCGTCAATTGAGGTTCCCCAACTATTCACCTATGATCTGTCCTCATGAAAATCTAAAAACTATGCATTCATCTGCCTCTAAAACGACTGCTGGATGAAAACCCTTCCTTTTGCTTTCTTACTAAGAATAATGTTTGAGAAAGTTACATAAGAACAGTGTCATTCACATGCTTCAATATTATTGGTAAAATTTTTAATTCCAAACAATCTGTGAAGTAAAAGTGTAAAACAACATCAAACCAAAAGTGAAAGATGTGTCAAAAAAAAAAAAAAAAAGTGAAAGATATGTTGAAAACTTAAACTTACTTGATTTGGAATGTCATTGTTTTCCCTACTAATGAGAATTTTAACATACATATTATATAATATCGTTGTTGGTGTTCTAAAGTCACGTGTCCATAGATTCTCTCAATTATTATATTTGTCTGAGTTTGTGTTATTTTATGTAACCCACAAAAGGCTTTGTAAATTTTTAATGTGGGCATGACTTTATCCCAATCTATGACACCATATTTTAAAAATAAATAACCATAAAGTAAATAATTTTCAGGAGCATTGCTTTTTCACTGTGCTTTGTTAGCATTCAAAGAGAGTTTTTACTTTTTATTATCCTTTTCCTTTTTTCTCCGTTATTGCTAATCAATCTATCACGGAAGTAGGTCAAAATCACTTCTGTTCAGTTTAAGAACCATAACATCACAGCAAGGAAAAGTTTTGACTTGAACAGAAAGGAGGTCAAATAAAATAGATTGTCTTTGACACCACTCTATAGTTGTTCTAACAACTGGTCCCATTAAAATTGTTATTTAAGCTCTTCTATGTATACTTTTGCCAAGTTAACTTCTATCACCTACTCAACCAAACACCCTTCCTTCTCCCCTATATAAACACTAATTACGTACCTTTGAGGTACACAGACTCAAGTGTACGTTTTGGCTAGCACCAAAGAACATACTAAAAGAGCATCAGGTTAGAGACACAAAAAAATGGGTGTGGCTCTTATTTCCTCTCCAGCATTTCCCAGCGTCTTTCTATTCTCATTGATTACAGTGTGTCTCATTCCTGAGCTCACACTGGCTGCAGGCATTACCAGGCACTACAAGTTTGATGTATGTTTTGCACACCTTGGTACCTAAATTATTAAGAAAATACTGTAGCAAATCTTTTAAAAAATTGATTACACATTTTTTTTTTTTTTTTTTGGTTCTTTCTTGCTATTAACACTTTTGACATATCTTGTAGATCAAATTACAAAATGTCACACGACTGTGCCACACAAAGAGCATTATTACTGTAAATGGGCAGTTTCCTGGGCCTCGCATTGTAGCTAGGGAGGGTGATCACCTTCTTATCAATGTGGTTAACCATGTCCAGAACAACATCTCCATCCATTGGTAATAAATCTGTACCAAGTTTTGTGCACTCATTTAAAGTTATGAAACAACTAATATAGTTATAAAATATATAGTTCCTAGCTTAAATTTAACTCCATGTTCTAATTGGCAATTGTGATAAATATATTTAAAACAGGCATGGAATTCGACAGCTTCAAACAGGATGGGCTGATGGACCAGCATATGTGACTCAATGTCCCATACAAACTGGCCACAATTATGTGTACAACTTCACCATTGTTGGCCAGAGAGGCACTCTTTTTTGGCATGCCCACATTTCATGGCTAAGATCAACTGTCTATGGTCCTCTAATCATTCTTCCCAAGTGTGGTGTTCCTTATCCATTCACCAAACCCTACAATGAAGTTCCCATTATCTTTGGTAAATTAGACATGCGTTCATATTAGTTCTTAAATTGATGATTTTTTGAAAGATGATAAAAGTATAGTTATAGCTAGAAAAATAAATAAATAGAAAAGTTAACAAATACTTTAATGGCACTGGTTTAGAAGAATTTTTTTTTTTCAATTTTTTTTGGAAAAAGAATAAAACAATTGACTTCTTTTTACCCTTTTTTCAAATTCTCATGAAAATTGTATTAAAACTTTCTTAAAATGATTTATGAACAAATGTCATAAAGAAACCTTTAACAAAACACATAAATAATTTTTTTAAAAATAATAAAAGTATAATTGTGCCTAGAAATAAGTATCTAACAATGAGATTTTAAAAAATTGTACGCAAGTCAAAAAGTTGAAAAAAAGCTAATTTATTCACATGTATCCATTTCCTCATTGATATATATACTAACACAAACTTTGATACCAACAAATTTCAGGAGAGTGGTGGAATGCAGATCCTGAAGCAGTCATTACCCAAGCTCTGCAAACAGGAGGTGGCCCTAATGTCTCTAATGCATATACCATCAATGGACTTCCAGGGCCACTATATAACTGCTCAGCCAAAGGTATCAAATGCTATATGGAATATTTTCAAATGTTTCAAGAACTGTTGTATAGGTCAACTTAACATGTTGTATAAATGTGTCTTCGCATGCAGACACATTCAAGCTAAAGGTGAAGCCTAGGAAGACTTACCTTCTTCGGTTCATCAACGCAGCACTCAATGACGAGCTATTTTTCAGCATTGCAAACCACACCCTCACAGTTGTTGAAGCAGATGCCGTTTATGTTAAACCTTTCGAGACCAACACGCTTCTCATAGCCCCAGGACAAACCACAAATGTTCTTCTTAAGACCAAACCCAATTTCCCAAGTGCCACATTCTTCATGACTGCTAGACCATATGTGACTGGCCTAGGCACTTTTGACAATTCTACTGTTGCAGGTATCTTAGAATATGAATTTTCATCCAAAACAAAAAGCCTCTCATCAAACATTTCCATCAAAAAGCTTCCACTCTTCAAACCTGTTCTCCCTCCTCTCAATGACACTTCCTTTGCTACAAATTTCTCAAACAAACTTCGTAGCTTAGCAAGTGCTCAATTCCCTGCTAATGTCCCACAAAAAGTTGACAAGCGCTTTTTCTTCACAATAGGCCTTGGAACAAACCCTTGTGATCAGAATAACCAAACCTGCCAAGGTCCTAATGGAACAAGGTTTGCAGCTTCTATCAATAACATATCTTTTGCAGTACCAACCACAGCTCTTCTACAAGCCCATTTCTTTGGTCAATCAAATGGAGTTTACAACCCCAACTTTCCTATCAGTCCCTTAATTCCCTTTAACTATACTGGCAACCCTCCAAACAACACTATGGTGAGCAATGGGACAAAGCTAGTGGTTCTGACTTTTAACACTAGTGTAGAGCTTGTCTTGCAGGACACAAGCATTCTTGGCGCTGAGAGCCACCCTCTACATCTGCATGGCTTTAATTTCTTCGTTGTTGGGCAAGGTTTTGGGAACTTTGATCAGAATAAAGACCCAGAAAACTTCAATCTTGTTGACCCAGTTGAAAGAAACACCGTGGGTGTGCCTTCAGGGGGTTGGGTTGCTATCAGGTTTTTAGCAGATAACCCAGGTGAGAAATCAAGAACATCATATAATAAAATATAGTTGGACACATACAAATCTAATATAATAAAAAATATTACACCTAAGATCAAAAAAAAAAAAAAAAATATTACACCTACTACAAATTTTATTACATAAGCAATCAATTGCATTCATAAATTTAATGTGTCAATATTTAAATACAAAACAAACAAAAAATAATTAATAAATTTTTTTAGTTTATATATATATATATTGTAATTTTGAGAGTAACTTTAACATATTTTGAGAGTAACTTTAACATTTTAACATTTTATATTAGGAAAAGTACCTTCAAGAAAATATTAAAGAAAGTTGGCTATACTAGGTGATTAGGACCTCAATACCTATATAGCAATTGAATCCAGCACGCATGGTAACTTTCATTAAACCTTTATTTTATTTTTTGGTCTCATAAGAACAATTAGATTTGCTTTTACAGCTTTTGTTCAAGTTTATAAAATAATGAAATTGTCGCTGACTTGTTTGAAACTGATGATGATACGCTGACAATTGTATATATATGTGGCAACAGGAGTATGGTTCATGCATTGCCACCTGGAGATCCACACAAGCTGGGGTTTAAAGATGGCTTGGCTAGTCTTAGATGGAAAGCTCCCAAATCAGAAGCTGCTTCCTCCACCAGCAGATCTTCCTAAGTGTTGATCTTTGACTCACTTCTTGATTCACAGCAACTAGAAATTGCCCCTACTATCCTTTTTAACTTATTTTAGTTTTTTGGCCCTGCCTCGGCATTTTTTTTTATTGATCTTCAATAAGTATTTTGTTCATCCATATGGAGCTAGGTATAGAAAAAGAGTGGGAGTTTTTTTTTTTGTAACAATTTCAAATTAAGTGTTAGTGTAGTGAAGCCTCAATAAATTCCCTCAATAATATTGCCGGACAATGTATTACCATTATTTTGTTTCAATTACAAATTTTTATACTCGATATGTGTGTAGCATTTGCTCTTGGAATGTGAATCTTTATTTCTTAAAGCATGGTCAACTGTCTAGGAGCCGAGCTATATAAAAATCACTACATAAAATGTTTCTATTTGTGACGAAACTTTTCCAACTGATAAGAAAAGAAAAATACTTCTATTCTGTCATTGAAAATTACACCATAAATAATACTTCATTAGCGATGAAATCATGATTTTTCAATAGCAAGTCTATTTTGTCGGAAATTACTCGCCAAATATTGAAACATTTATAACAAAAAAAAAAAGTTTCTATCAAAAATGTCTACATTAATTTTTTTCATTGTTATTTGCAACAAAAAAACGTTTTGGTAGTTGTTAATGGTTAAAAATATTTTATGAAAAGAAAGTATTAATGACGGAATGATAGATCCATCACAATGAAGCTAATTTCCTATAGATATGTGACCGTTAAAAATTGTTATTTTCTTTGGAGGAAGAGCTCCCTCTTTTCATTTTCGTATTCTTCTTTTTCTTCTAAAAAAGAGTTTTCGTATTTGCAATAGCTTAAAAATTTATTACTCTGTCATTTGCAAGTTGCAATGAGGATTTGGTTGTTATAAATAATAAATTTTTCTTAAAGAAATAAAGTTTTAGATTTTTTTTTTTTTTTTGAAAGTTTCAACTTTGCTCTTGATGATAGTTTTTTATTATCAAATCAAGATACTAATCGGTTTTTGGTGTAGGCGGGGATCGAAACCCAAGTTTTAGACTTAGAGACAAATAATTATAATTAAGATCTTCTGGTTATTATAAATAATAAAATTTTCTTAAGAAGATAAGGTTATAGACCTATAGACAAGTAATTATGATTAAGGTTACGGTACAATAAATAGATTTGGAATGTTTTGACTCTAAATTTATACATTATAATTTCTCAAAAAAAAAAAAATATACATTATAAAATTCATTGTTTGAACTTATTTAAGGGTCATGCTAACGAGTGCCCTTAGGGCACTAGTTAAGAATTCATTTGAAGAAAGTTTTTTGGGAAAAGAAAAAAAAACAATTAATATTTTGCCAACTTTTTTCATTTCCCATAAAAGTAATGTCAAAACTTTCTTTAATTGAATTCTTAACCAGTGCCCTAAGGGCACTCGTTAGCATTTCCCTTCATTTTATACTTAGGGGGATTTGATATTATAAATTTTAAATCTACTGTTTAAATGCTTTAATAACCTAAAATTTTGAATTCGGACTAGTACGAATATTAATAAAAAGGTAAATTTATGTGATCTTACTGCTTACAAGTTATAAAGATGTGGCACGATTTTTATAGGAATATTGTTTTTCTTTTTTGATGTATAAAGAGAAAATTTTAAAAATCAGAAAAGCAATAAATTTTACAATTTGTTGTGTGATTATGATCTAAGTCATTAAATTAAAACATGTAGCTTTAAGGATTCCCTCCTATTGAACAATATAGTTCAATAAAAAACAAATTAAGCCCAAACTCGTTTATGAGCATCGACTTGAAAAAGAAACATATATCTTACTAATTAAGGTTTTAATTAATTGGGAATTGGACTACTTGTCCAAACCAAATGGTCTTAATAATGTACTTGTGTTGGATCTTAATCTCAAAAGCTTGATATTGAGCACAAGCTCAGCTTGACTAGTGAATCAAGCCGAACTCAAACTTTTAGACTTCTTGACGAATTCAAGTTTGAACGTTGTTTATAGGCTTAATTCAAGCTCTTGAGGGAATTAAAAAACCACCCCTAACCGAACTAGCTGACCAACACCTACCCCGCTTCCCCATTTCATTTTTTCCATGATCTCCCATCCCCTTCATCTCCCTCCCGGCCTCCCCCAAATTTTCCGTTCTCCCTTCTTCTTTCCCCCAAATTTACCAAATAAATCTATTGTTGCTATGGTCTTAGTCTCTTCTTTTATAAGTTGTAGCAATCCCCCATTTACAGCTTTCACGTCTTTAGAATTACAAAAGCATTCTTTATATATAATTTAAAAAGTGTTCTAATAATTCAATGTGAACCTTAAATAGTTGTGTTTTGGTATGATGTAGGGGAAGGTCCATTTTGTAAGAAACCAAGGACAGAAATTTGTCCCACCAAAGAATGGAATCTTTGCATATGCTTTCTTTTCTTCTCTCATTTTTTAAACAGAAAGATGCACCTTTGGCTGCCATTTGCCAATCACTCTCCCTAGCCTAGCCATCCCAGTAGCCAGCTGGCCCCTTTGTCATCCTCATTTGCTTGGCACTTTTTGGGGGAACATGTAAAAAAAAAAAAAAAGGATCACAAGCTTCAGAAACAATCAGTATAGAGATAGTTACATTACATCTGTCACAAAACAAAAGAAGTAGAAAGTTTCTATTTTCTAGTCCAATTCAGTTCGGTAGCATGAGCATGCTGGACCACTTCTCTCATGTACGACTTGGAAGCTAATAGGCCAAGAATGTATTGATCCCTTGTGATAAATTAACCAATTAATTTATTCAAGTGAATTAATTAAGTTAATTAACATGCAACGCGTGTGGTAGCACAAACAAATCACCAATTAAACTAAGTATGCAGCGGAAAATAAATTGACATGGTGATTTGTTTACGAATGGGGAAAACCTACACGGCAAAAACTCTATCGGGTGATTTTAAGGTCACCACTCCCGATAATCTACTATTATCAAAACAAGCAGTTACAAGTAAAGGAATCTCAGTACCTTCTACCAATCTACAGTTGAACCCTTACCGCAATACCTAATTGAACTTGTTCTGTAGTGACAATCTCTCATTTTCAGTGCACGGCTCCTAGTATGTGACTAACCAATTGCACGAATCCTAGTACGCGACTTGATCACCAACTTGAGAAGGATGTTGGCTGCAAAGTTCTTCTGTTCATCACACGATGAAGATCATGAAGTTGCTTGGTCATAAAACCCTATGGTGTACAAACACAACAGCTTCTTCAAGAACTAGGGCAAACTAGGTTTCCGATCACACTCTTCTTCACTCTTGTGAAATTTGCTCTTGTGCAACTTATGTCACATTTTATGGCCCTTAAAATAATTCTTGTATATGTTTAGAGTTGTGAGAAAAAAAAAGCTCAAACATACATTCACGAATTTGATGAAAAACAGTCCTGAAAAACTGAACTTCATAAACCTCGATAGATAGCCATCTATCGACCTAGCTGTTGAGCCACGGGGTTTAGCAGTTTTTAAATCTCGATGGATGCTAGCTGTCAAGCTAGCTGTCGAGCTTTAAAATCCTACACTTTCTGACTTGATTCTTAAACAAACTTGCATGATTTTAACACTTGAACTTGAAACCTTGTTTCTTGTAGCATTAAACACATCCTAAATCTACTCAGTTACAAGTAAAGTACGTTTTGTCAAAGGATTAGCCAATTACATAAAATGTTGACATATGTTCCTAACATTGAATCACATATGTCCTAACAATCTCCCCTTTTGACAATCTGTGACAAAACCACAACAAACAAATGAGATATGAGAGAAGTCATAAATCACATATGTCCTAGTATAATGATTAATTACTCAATTTGGTTAAATTTTTGAAATTGGATGTTTCAAAATTTGGGGTTTTTTGTTCTAAAACTCTATGTTCAAGTCAATTGTTGGTTCATAAAGTAAAATTGAATTGTTTTCAATGCATTAGAGCATGCATAATTTGTTCATTCGTGTCATACATTATATAGATTGTTATTTTCTATATTTTGTTTCTCTCTAACCTTGTCTAATGCAATTTGCCCTTGGTTTTGTTTTCTTTCTTTGATTTCTGTTGTGTCTTGCCTTTCCAAACCCTTAACATCATGGTTAGGAAGACTAGGGTCAACAAGAAAACCACCTCCACCTCTACCCCAACTTTTGATAGTGAGAGGTTTAGGTTTGAGAAAAACCAAGAAACCTATGAGAAGTTGAACATTTTTAAGTCTGCTTGGGCTGAGAGAAAGGTGATTTTAGATGAGTTAGATCTGGAGATTAGGAGGAACTTTTAGCGTAGGGGTTGGTTACCTTTGTTGGATATTTCTCATCCTCCTTCGGCTGCCTTGATTAGAGAGTTCTATTCGAACCTCTCTGTCAACTCCAATGATTCCAACACTCACTATGTGATGAGTTAAATAAAGGGTGAAGAGTATACCATTACTCCTTCAATAGTGGCCTCTGCTCTTAGGGTAGCTTTGGTACGACAGCCTATCTACCCTTATTCGAAGACCCCTTCTCTTGATGACATTATGTCATATCTCACCGGTACTTCCATTCAGTGGGGTACTGATCCTCATATCACCTCCCATGAGCTTTCTGAGATCCATTATTTATTTTTCTGGATTTCTTGTTATTCTATCTGGCCCATCTCTCACTTACACACCATTCCTATTGAGCGATGTGCATTTTTGTATGCTCTTGTGACTAATGCTCCTATTAATTTTCCTACTCTTTTCATTCGTTCCTTGGTTGAGGTTCATAGGAGTAGTTCTACAACACATGGTCTTTTCTTCCCTATTTTTATACATAGGATTTTGTTACATCTAGGTTTAGAGGATTTTTCCGCATCTAAGCCTATACATATTATAGCTCCCATAGGTGCCACCTTCCTTAGGCAAAGAGAAGCTCAGATGAAAGTTAGCTCTAAACGCCCTAGAGTAGAGTCTTCAACAAGTGCTGCAACTCAACCTCCTTCTTCAAGTGACCCTACTGCTGAGGCTTATGTCGATCCCACTGCCGTTGTTGATCCTCCACCTTCATCTTCAAGTGATTCATCCATTCGGAGTATGTTGGATACTGTCATGACCGTTCAGGTGGCGCATGGACAACTTTTGGTGGATGTGCTCATGGAGCTTCTGGCTTTGTGTGCTGTGAGAGACCGCGCCCCCGACCCATTTTTATAGGATGTTGGGCCAAACCCACGTGAATGGGTGGAGTCGTGTTATTGTCTCTCAAAATGGAGATTCGACTAGTTATATTTTTCCCTTTAGATTAAGGGTTTTACAATGGAGTCGCCACTTATTTAATTATTGGAAAAATAAGAAAACCATGAATTGAATTTACATTGATCATAGGAAAATTACATGACTTTGGTCCTAGATACAATCTAAGATAAAGTACATGGCTTTATTTCCTAGTTACAATCTAAAAATCAAAAATTACATGGATAAATATTTGATCTACTAACCCTTGATCTAAGTTCGGAGGCTATGTTACAAGATGGGAAGGTGTTAGGCACCCACCTTGCCCGGTGAAACCGGTCTTCTAGACTATGGTGGCCAACATTCATATCATACCATCCAATATGTCAATCAATTTGTATGTTGAATTTAATGTGTGTGCATGTGATAAACCCTAATTCAATTTATTAAGCATGACGTTTGGATTGAAAAATAAACTCTAGTGAATGTGTGTGGATAGTGATAACCTAGATTCAAGGATTTGAAAGAATTACTAAACAAACATGTTTTTCATATTTTTGATGTGGATTTAAGATTAAATCTAGTGATATGCATGAACATGTGATGAACAACTAAGAACATATGAAGAACAATTAAGAACAATTAAGAACATTCAAACATATTCAAGGGAATTATCATGCTTTAATCTTAAATTCTCATCATGGCAATATAAACAAACAGTTAGGGAAGGAGATTATACCTTCATGCAAGATCCATATAATGGAGGAGGGGATTCTTGATGGAGGTCCTAAGGGTGGAGGAAAAGAAGAACTAGGAGAGGGAGAGTGAGTCTCACTCAATACCTTGAGTCTCAGGAAAACCAAGATATGACAAGACTACTCAACTTCACTAGAACTTAAGAGAAGAGAAGAGAGGGGGATTTTTTTGTGTGCTTTGGAATGAAGAAGAGAGGGGTTTATATAGTAGTGGAGGAAATATGAATGGAAAGCCATTTAATGAGAGTTGACAAGGAATCATGAACCTAGACCTCATTTTAGCCTTTGGGAAAATCTGGTGCATTAAATGGAAAGATTGGTGGGAGTGAGGAGCAAGCCAAAATTCGGTTTTCCCGTAGCTGCTGTCATAGCCTATAGAGCAAACTTTGAAAAATCATATCTGTCTCAATTCTGATCGGAATTGTCTCATTCTTGTGCTCAAATTGAAGCCCCGGATGTCTAGTTTCTGGGAAAAATAACCTCATTCATAGATTCAAAATATTCTGAGAGATATCAATGAAATGGTAAGCAGAGGTCATTTGTTAGAAAATAGTTTCAGCACAATTAACATTAATAGGTCCCCAAATTAGCTCCCAATTAATATTAAATGGCTTCAATCACTCCCATTTCAGACTTAATTGGCTCTAAATTTACTCTAATTAAAAGATAATTGCACAAATTACTCATTGAATAATTAATGTTTAACTATCTAGTTAATTAGGTGTATGCAACTCTACCATAAAATGTAGTCCTAACCAATCAAATTATGACACATCATCGATCTCAAATTGATTATATTTATAACCAATTGAAATCAATTGTTCATAATCACATATAGTCAGACTCAATTTGTAATAGTGCATCTCAGCCATTAAAACTTGATTTGATGATAACTTTCAATCTAATGGTCCGATTAGGGCTCATGACCAGTCGATTTGATCGTTACAACATCAAGATCATTTTGGTGAAATGAGATTAAGAATCTAATGACCAGAATCAAGATGCATATTTCCAATGTGAAATTACTCTTTTACCCTTCATGTGAGGTTAAATACGGGTTGCAAAATAGGGTGTCAACATGTGCGGATTTGGTGAGTGTTTGGCGGTCTACTCCACCACCTCCTTTTGATGATGAGCCTTGATTGCCCTTTGGCAATTTGTCACAAAAAGGGAGAGTATATATTGATGGAGATAGGGGGAGATTTTGAGTTTTTGGAGCTTTAGATTGTATCTAGGTGCTTCATGATGTATTTATCTTGATGTATTTATTTTTATGGGTTGTATATGTTAGGGGGAGACACTTTGTTTTATGTTTTTATTTCTATTATTGTTTCTTGTTTCACATGTGCTACATTGATTATTGATTTATATTATGAGGTTATTCATAATATATGCCTTTTATTTTTTCTTTTTTGTGAAATCAAGAATTTTATTTTGTTTCACTTGTATTTTTCACACATGCGTTTATGTGTTTGTCGAGTGCTTCAGGAATATATAGGTTTATTCAGTCGTATTGCTGTCTACACTAGCAACTAATAGATGGTAGTTAGGTTGAATTGTTTTTGGGCATGTTTAATGTTTAATGGGTTGTTTTGTAACTTTGAGCATTTTAGTTTTGTTATTTGTTTTGTCACAGATTGCCAAAGGGGGAGTTTGTTAAGTTCTAAGACTTTAGGATCTAAATGTATTAGAACTTCAATGTGTAATGTTGGCAAACCATGATTAAAACTTAGAGTCTAGATTTAGGCTGATCAAGGTGTGTTTATGTGTAAAGTTGGAATCGAGTAATTGCCGGCAATTACTATTCAATTTCTACAAGGTTCGATCGATTGAAAATTAGGCTCGATCAATCGAAGATCGTGTAGATTGTTTTTTCTGCAAAATTTCCAACTCGGGCCAAGCCCATATGAAGTGTAGGGTTTTATGTTTTGCTTCAAGATAAAAGGAAAAGCCCTAGCCACGTTTTAGAAGTTGTTGATATGCTATGTGTGTGAATCTTCTGTGAGATCTAGAGGTGTTTATCAAGATCAAGATTGATGTCGAGAACTTGGTGATATCTTCAGTTGCTATTTTAAGAGCTTAAAGAAAACACAAGTAGGAGTACTTGTGGTTGCTACGGATCAAGGAAACTAGTAATCCGTGGACTCGGAGCTGTCACGTGGTCGTGATAGTAAGTTTTCTACTCGAGGTAGCAATAGGATGTTAGTGGTCTAAGTCTTATTGTAAAACTTCAATTCTTTCATAGTAGATCTGTTTTACCTTGAGGATAGTTAGGTTAAATCCTCCCCAGGTTTTTTACCGGTTTGATTTTCCTGGGTTATTATATCGTTGTGTTATTTACTTTTCTACATTGTTTACTTGATATGACTTGTTTGTGTTAACCTAGATCTGTATAATTTATCTAAGTAATCACTTGGCTAAATAACTAGGTTAAACAACTTGTGTTTTAAGGGGTCTAAAAACATACACGTACAAAAGTATCTGACAAGCTAAGCACTAATCTCGCCAAACAATGTGCAACTTTGTTATCCTCTCTCTTCATATGAGAGTAGGATAATTCTGAAAAATTTCTCTCTACTATGCTCGCGTCTTGAATGAGTAAACCATATGACGCTCAACCCGTATTTTTTGACCTCAAGGCTTCCGTAACAACACTTGAATCCCCTTCAATCAAAACTCTGTCCACTCCAACTTCTTCAACAAACTCATCAATGGCTCGGGTTGCTGCAATCTCCACTGGTTTGTAAGCTTGATTGAGTCGTTGAGCAAGTGATGCGATCATCGACCCATCATGATCTCTAATCACAATGCCAATACCTGAACGGTTTGAGTTTGAACAAACAGCGCCATCCTAATTGATTTTGAAGGAATTAGAGGGAGGGGTCACCCACTGTATTTGACTGGCTGGTACAGACCTTGTAGAATCAATTTGGAATAGAGAAAGAAGAGAAAAAAATTACAACTGCTTTGTTAATTGTTCCCTCATAAAAATTTGATCTTTGATAACTGAATCTCAGAATAAAAAGTCATCAAAATATGCGTGCCACTCTATTTTAAAGCTAACAATATGGTTTTATTATACCCAAAAAAGCAATGTGGATTTATTAGTTTTTGGTGCCAAATCAAATTTAAGAGTTATATAAGTTATTTATTTATTTTTTTTTCCCTATTGGATGAATGAATGAATTTATTAAAGAGAAACAACCTATACAAACAAAAATTCAACAACTACTAATGTTGTAACAAAACATATATATTTAGCAACAAGCGATACAAATCACGTTAGCTGTAAGAAGGTAACAGGCATCGACACAACGTCCCTCAGCTAAGCTTGTTAGGGTTTTAGTTTTGGCTAATTCTAGGACAAATTTCTATGTCTTTTGGGTTATGCTTGTATTGTAAGTTTAGGTACTGAAGACCATATTGAAGCTATAAAAAAAGTTCTAATCAAGCCAGTTTAATTGTTCGAGCAAAGTCAAACCTTAGTTGAGCCAAGTTGAATATCTTAGTAGAGCAAGACCATTTTCGGTCAAGCAAGATTGAACCAAAGACTTTCATTAGACCTTTGTTCAGGGGTGGAGCCAATGGGGTGCAAGAGGGGGCAACTTCCCCCTTGACTCCACTAGAAATTTCACATACATATTACCATTAACAAAATTTAACCTAACATATAAAACAAAACACTCCACAGTTCACGCTTAGAACAATGACAGAAAAAACATAACACTCCATACTTGGGAACAGTGAAACCTGACATCTAAAAGAAGGGGAAAAAAAAAGTTACTACGTAGTCTTTAACTCAAAAGTCTATATCATACCAATCTTGTCCCATGCTTTTTTTACCTTATCCCAAATTTACCCTTATCATCACTCACAAACTCATTACACTTTTTCTAGCTAAACTTTAACTTTCTTAGTAATCTTCAACCACAAGGCTTAAATTATTTGAACGAACTAAATTAGATGTTTAAAATTTATGAATTTAGATTATTATCTTACATTAATTTTTATTAACAATAAATTGATTATTTCCGTTCATTGATGATATGAAATTAAGAAATGATTAATTTAATTGTTATTTATTTTGATTAACAATTATTTGTTGTTTCTAAAAAAAAAAAAACAATTATTTGTTTATTTTTTTAATATTGATTAATATTTTTAAAGTTAATTTCACCTTACAATCTTGCCCCTCTTGGATTGAAATCCTGGCTCCGCCATTGCCTTTATTAGAGGCTCCATCGAATGAAACTCCATTACAAAAATTTTCATGATGTACTTCTAAGGTAATAAATATATATATATATATATATACACATATTCTAATAACAATTATTAAGTAACTTATTATATAATTTCAAATATTTAATATAGTTTTCCAGAAATATATCAAAATTCTCATTCCTAAGAGATATCTTTAACTTCAAACACATGAAATGGGGTGACTGATCAATCCTCAAAACACATAGAACCAACAACGGGAACTATCTTCGTCTTTTGTCGGAGGTTAGTACGAGAATTTTACCATTTTCTAAATAGATCAACCCTTTGATTTGGGCAATGGGGATCAACTTCCAATATAGGAAAGGGTGGTTCAGTAATATTATCAATACTATGTTCCACAGGAAAGCCGCACACCCTACTATTTATTTAGTATTAAAAAACTAATAATAGAAAACAAACAAACAAACAAACAAAAACCTAGAGATTTTGTTTTAGACCCCCGTATCTTAACCTCGAAGTAGGGCAAGAGCATCCCTAAGATCCTAAAACGCCCAACCCTCTCAAGTTATTCTTTATTATAAAGAAGAAAATCATTATGTTCAGTCAAAGATAGGAGCTACTAGTTTTCATGTGATCAATTATTACTTGTTCCAAAAGTTTAAATAATTAAAAAAAAAAACTGTTATCCTTTTAAAAATTAATCATTATAATAATATTCTCTTTCATGTGAGACTTCTAACATTTTAAATAGAATAATACTAGAGATGTAAACTATTTTACAAAAAAATTTACAAACTACTGATGTGGTGAATGATAATTGATAAATGAAAATGTGATAATAATGGTGAGTCGAGATAAAAACTAATAAGAGGTTGACTACATCAATATTTTGTAAAAATGTTGTAAAATAATTTGTGACTATAGCATTAGTCTTTAAAATATAAGGTAGATTGGAGATATGATTTGAATTTAAGACCCCTTATTCTAATACCATAATAAATTATCACTTGTCCAAAAACTTAAATTATTAGAAGATGATAAATTTAGTCATTTAACAATTATTATAATAATATTGAATGAATATTTTTAGATAGGTTGTAGTGACAGTTTATATAATATTTTGTTACTTTTAATTAGTTAACATAAACTTCTTGAGGGCATGAATTAAAATGATTTACAACGTTTATTTTTTAATTAAAAATTTGAGGATTTAATTGAATCACTCAAAAGTACAAGAAAACTATATAATTTATTCAAGTCTTTAGTTAAAAATATTTAATTATGAAGTACATGATTTGAATGCTAGTATCATTGGATTAAAAAGCTTTCATATAAATGAACCTGAATTTTAAATTTAATGATCAAGAAAGTAAATATACTCTAAAGGAGTTGAACAGGAAAAGAAAAAAAGAAAAAGCTTATCTTTGTCTTTTTAATTCTTTGCTAAGGAAAAGAAAAGCAATTCAAGACATTGGAAGGTCATGGAAGAGAGAAAAAGCTTATGCTTACATTTATTATAAAAAAAAATCAACTAATGGCATACCTAATGACCATTAAAGTTTGGGCTTGTCAGGTCACCAGTCTTATTATGTTTTTCTAATTGGAATAGAGGGATCAGTTGTTGTTAAGGCTGGTGTAACCGCAAGTTAAGTCTTGTGAAGCTTAAGATACGACCTAAGAAGCTTCCAAATGAAACCCCCATCAGCTTTATTAAAATCTATATATTCCTTCATCAACAAGCTTTTGCAGTTAGCTCGTATGCTTGAGAAAAAATTGCGTCAATTGAGGTTCCCCAACTATTCACCTATGATCTGTCCTCATGAAAATCTAAAAACTATGCATTCATCTGCCTCTAAAACGACTGCTGGATGAAAACCCTTCCTTTTGCTTTTTTACTAAGAATAATGGTTGAGAAAGCTAGTTTCATTCCCATGGTTCAATATTATTGGTGAAATTTTTTATTCCAAACAATGTGAAAAGTAAAAGTGTAAAACAACATCAAACCAAAAGTGAAAGATGTTGTAGAGAGGAAAAATTCCCGACCTATCACAAGCTAACACATCATACTACCAAGTCCACAAAATACAGCCAATTACAAAGTACCACGTACTGCTACTAGGTTTTGCTATTACTACTTAGAAACCAACAAAAATTTGCCAAGTGTGATTGAAATAGAGGCATAAAATGCATGCAAAAACTAATCACACATCAGCGCGTGTAAGCGATGACATAAGCAGTCCAGCACGTGTAAGCAATGGCATGGGCAGTCCAACATTTGTAAGCGATGACATAAGTGAACCAATCAAGTTGTGACATGTGTCACCAATTAGACTCTGCCACGTGTCACTCACCCACCCCCAAACTCTTATAAATAGAAGCCTTCCTAAGGCATTTCAAAAGACCAAGACATCTTGGGACAAACCAAGACATCTTAGGAAAGGACCGGAAAGAGAACTTGAGTTCGGAAGTCCAGAAGCTCTGCTGGAACCAAGCCCTGAAGCCTCCAGGAACTTCAAAAACTTCAACTTCGGAGAGAAATCATCTAAACTACCTACCTAGATCTCAAAGGTCACTGGAATCAAGCTCAAAAACCTCCAGAAATCTCAACAAATCACAAATCAGTGAAACTCTATGGATTCAAGCCTCTAAAGCCCCGAAAAACTTCCGCCACAAACCTTCAAATACGAAGAACATTCAAAGCAAAATCATCCAAAATACCTACCTAAATCTCAAAGTTCACTGTAATCAAGCTTGAAAGCCACCAGAAACCTCAACAAACCACAAATCAGTGAAGCTCCACAGATTCAAGCCTCTAAAGCACCAAAGAACTTCCACCACAAACCCTCAAAAAGAAGAAGAACGCATGAAGAACACAAAGAACACGAAGAACGTGAAGAACAAAGAATTTCTAACAAGCTCATAGCCAGAGATTCATTGTAATTAATTTTCAAAGATCTTCGATCGATTCCTCAGCCAAATTGAAGAATATTTTGTGTTTGAGTCAAAATCACATTACCACAATTTCAATCAATAAGTCTTGCAAGGAGATCGAATCAGAGGATCACTCTTTTTTTTTTTCTTTTTTCTTTTTTTAATTTCAGAGAATTGTACCACATACTCATCAATACAAATTCACATTTGTAAAACTATTTTACTTGTTTGACTTATTTCGAACTAAGAAATTTAGTTGTCCACAAATTCTGGCTGGCCCGATAGGACATCTCTGCCTCTCATCTCATTCTCCATCAAAGAAAGAAATCTTTATCATCTTGCTACCAACTTCAATGGCCTCTAACAAGAACATTCAAGCTTCAACAATAGCTACTTGAATTAGACTTGGTACGGCTACCACCAACAATTGTATTGGTGCAATAAATTGTAGCCAGCCTAAAGCTCACAATCAACTTCAAGCTCAATCAACCAAGGAAGCCAAGGTCCAAACAATCATCTCCTTAGACCCTCTCACAAGAAACAAGGTCATCAACAAGGACATCTCCACCTTGGAAAACCTCAAGTATGGGGGCAAATCCCCTTCTTCCTTCACAGGAAGTTGGTTGCACGATTTCTCTCCCTTCAAAAGGAACCCAAAAGATGAGATTTCACGTGCTCACTTCAAATCACTTTCTTCTCCATCATCTTGGGAAGTTGTGTCAGCCATGATGACTAACACCTCTACCATGGAAGAAAAGGTGGTTGAAATGGAACAAAGGGTTGTCCTTCTCACAAAACCACTTGAAGATAAGGACCTCCAAATTGCAACTTTAATAAACAAACTCAAAGTACAAGATCTTGGTGAATTAAGTCATGGTCATAAATTCACATCTGTGAAGGATGACGAAGGGAGATAAATTGAAAACACTCCTCGATGAGAACAATCTACTTCGGTGGCTTCATTGTCAGTTCAACAATTACAAGACATGGTAACAAATACCGTCCGAGCACAATATGGAGGTTCTTCTGCAAGTTCTCTCACATATTTAAAACCCTAAAAAAAGCGCATTAACAACATGAGAATGCCAAATGGGTATTAACCCCCCAAGTTCTTGCAATTTGATGGCAAAGGAAACCCTAAGCAACACATTGCTCACTTCATAGAAACTTGTGAGAACGCAGGTACTTAAGGAGATCTCCTTGTGAAGTTGTTTGTCCTTTCACTCAAAGGGAATGCCTTTGATTGGTATACAGACTTAGAACCTAAGTCAATCAACAATTGGGAACAACTTGAAAGAGAGTTTCTTGATCGACTCTGTAGCATGCGTCACACGGTGAGAATGATGGAGCTTACTAATACCAAGCAATGGGAAAATGAGCCGGTGGTTGATTATATCAATTGATGGCGTTCTTTGAGCTTGGATTGCAAAGATAGACGTTTTGAAATTTTTACTGTAGAGATGTACATCCAAGGCATGCATTAAGGACTTATTTACATCCTTCAAGGGATAAAGCCTTGAACATTTGAAGAGTTAGCAACTTGTGCGCACAACATGGAGTTGAGCATTGCTAGCTATGGAAGTACAAACCCTCCCATACTTGAAAGCAAAAAGGAAGTAAGGAAGAATGATAGGAATGTAAAAGTCAGCCTCAAATACCTAATGGCTGTTAACACTGCCGAAGTCAAGGTTCCAAGAAGAGGAGCAAATGCAAATGAAAAAACTTGAAGGATGGCAAAAGAACGAAGTGCGTCGTTTGACTTTTAAGGAACGTGAGCAAAAAGTATATCCGTTCCTTGATGAAGATGTGCCAAACATCTTAGAACAACAATTGCAGTTGAAGCTGATCGAATTGCCAGAATGCAAGCGGTTGGAAGACATGGGGAAAGTTGATGACCTTAACTACTACAAATATCATCGCGTCATTGGCCACCCAATCCAAAAATGCTTCATCTTCAAAGAACAAATCATGAAGCTTGCCAAAGAAAACACGATTGATCTAAACTTTGATGAAATTGTCGGGTCAAACCATGTGACCATTGTTTGTGATGCACTTCCAACTCTCAAGCAGGGGGCAAACACCAACCAAGCTCACAAGTTGATCGACAATTATGATGCAAGGATCTACCCCATCAATGGGAAGTTCCTTAAACACTTCTACGCTTGAAAATCGAGGATTGCTCCTTAGTAAGAGCTTAAACTACCCACTGCAACGCTGCAAGGGTACATGATGTCTTCCCATTACCTTTAAAAGTGTATGAATAAAAAAAAAAACAAAAAAATCATCCAAAAAGAAAAAATCTTTTGAACTACATGATGACTTAATCCCTTAACAAGGTATGTAGGCAACTTGGTATCATTTACTAAGTTTAGTCACATGAAAGGAAGAATGATTGCCAGTTTAGCTTGAAGAGTTTTTCCAAAGGTCATCAACATGCTTTTGAGATCCCTTTGATTGGCAGGCTTTGCTTAAGATCAATCAATTGCACACTACATAATGCTCAAAGATCATTGTGGTAGAAAATGACAGTTGCAAAGAATAGGAATGAAGTCTGCATGGCATTGCCTCTCTTTTGTGGACATCCTCCCATGTCTCTAAAGTATGCTTTGCATCACTTATCTCCTGAGGGCATCTTTTTGTACCTTGCAAGTCTAAGCTACATCGTCTCTCTTCTAGGTTGTGCCACTTCACAACTCTGAAATTTGAACCACATCATCTCTCTTCTGAGTGGTGTCGTTTCACATCATGTCTCTAAAATCTAGACAACGTCACCTTTCTCCAGCATCTGAAGTTGGTGTTGCATCATCTCTCCTCTAAGGGCATGTTCGTGCAATGTCAAAGTCTCAGCAGCATTCTTCTTGAAACTTCAAGGTTTTGTTGGCATCTCCTTACATCTTCAAAGTTTCGTTGGCATCTTTGAAATCTTGATGGCTGGCTACAGTGCTATGTACCCTCGATGTTTGAACTTTATTGTCTCTGAAAATTGGTGTTAATGCAGCTCCATTATAAAGGCCAATGTTGGTGCGACTTCAGTGTAGATGAAGTGTTGACGCGATGTCATGGCAAAGACGAATATTGGCATGGCTTTAGTGCAAATAAAGTGTTGATGTGGCTCCATGGCAAAGATGAAAGTTGGCGCGGCTTAAGTGTAAATGAAGTGTTGACGTGGCTTCATGGCAAAGATGAGTAATGGTGATGCTTCAATGCAAATGCAAGTGTTGGCGTAGCTTCATGACGAAGATAAGTGGTGACACGACTTCGATGCAAAGATAAATATGGATGCAGCTTCATTGTGAAGGCAAGTGTTAATATGGCTTCAGTACAAGGACAAATGCTGGCACAGCTTCATGGTAAAAACTCTTGATGTGGCTGCGATGCAAAGACAAGTGTGGAACACATTCATGCAAAAATTAGTGTTAGTATAGTTCCGTTGCAAGGACTGGTGCTAGCATTACTTCATTTCCCACACAAGAGCCAGCACAACTTCATGGTAAAGACTGTTGATGTGGCCATGTTGCAAAGGCAAGTGTTGCTTAATTGCCAAGACAAAGGCCAGTACAGCTTCGAAGACAAGTTCCAATGATTGCATCAATGTGTCATGAACACCAGTGTAAAGTTTGATGTCCAAACCTAAAGATCAACGGGATGCATGCTGCAAAACAATAAAAAAAAAATAATAAAAAAAGCAACAAAAAAAAATGTCAGAAGAAAATCTCATGGCATTCTAAAAAAAAAAAAAATGAAGGCAGAAGGAAAACCAGCTAAGTGATGAACGAAGACAATCCCATACTCTTTTATAGAGAAATTCTGCTAAACTAGAAGCCAAGAAAAATAAAGGGGGCAGATATGGTTCCACCAACCAAACAGTGGAAAAAATGGTGTTCACGTGAAAATAGCAGAAACTCAAAGTAATTTTTGCAAACTCACAAGCACTCAAAATCAAAGAAGTCTGCATTCAATTTTGAAAATAAAATTCAGCAAGCAAAGAGACATTTAGTAGTTATCTTAGCACCATCCTGTCAAAGCAGCCAGCGTCAGAGTGGACTAAGATGGCAACAAGTCCAACAATGTCTGCGGTATCGTCTTCCGGATTTCTAAAACTTTTAACAAGATTTCACAAAACTCAACCCACAGAAATCTTCTAAGGACTTTGAACTACAAGACCCAGAAAATCCGTCCACAGTGAAGCCATAACATGCCGCCATGCGCCACCACAAATTCCCAATGACCTGCGGATTTCTCATTCAAATCTGCGCAAATCTGAGAAAAATTTAACAAAACTTATGCAACCACTAGATCCATCGGCCCAAGATCTACCAAACCTGAAAATTTTAGGTCCAGATGACCAGCCACGTGCCTCTAGAAAAGCAGCGGTCACAACCTTAATTTTACGTGCCAACACGCGCTCCCACGCGCCTCAATTGTATGACATCATGGATGATGCCACCAGACCTGGTTTGGCCCGCCTGTACAGATTTGACCTAATTTGACCCGTTGATCCTGACCTAGACCGAACTACCACAAAAAAAGGGCCTCGACCATGGTTGACTTTGACCAAAAAGTCAAAATTTTCAAAACCGACCTGTCCCACTCGGTTTTTCAAATACATTTCGATTTTGGGATCTGTTTCTTCATTCGAAACTCGGAAATTGCACAAACGTCCAATTTCCAAAAAAATTGACTTTTGCATAAATCTTGACCGAAAGTCAAAATTTTCAAGAAGGACCTGTCTTGCATAGTTTTTTGTGTAGATTCCAATTTTAGGATCTATTTCTTCGTTTGAGAATCCAAAAGTGCTCAGGACTTGAAAATCACCAATCTGACCCACTTCTCCGAAGTACTGGCAATGTCCAAAACTCAAGCTCTCGAAATCAAAGTTTGAGATTCATCCATTTAGTTTGGACTCCTTCAGGGTTATCCTCCAAACTTCATCAAGACTTCTCTTTCAAAAAATGAATGAACTCTCACAAGTGTATCCTAAACTTGGAATTACATTGGGTCACCAATTCAACCTCTCATTCGTGTTCGGTGCCTACCGGTCTCCCACCTACCATTCCTGTTCAGTGCCTACCATTCTTATCAAAAATTCTCATTCATCATTCTCATCTGACATACCCATCTACCATTCTCCATCTCTCCGCTATAAATAGAAGGTTTAGATTCATTGAAGTTCACCAAGAAAAACGAACTAAATCATGAAATGAAGATTTGTTTCTTTCAAATTTTCAAATCCTCCTTCTCACATCCATTTCTCGCTATAGCTTCATTATTCCAAACACCTAGCAACCACTGTTGCTTCATAATCATCTTGAACCCAATCTCCTTATGGTTCAGTAGAAACCCTCCTCACAACATCATTGTAGTTTTAAGATCCAAATAAACTTTGTTTTTCCACTTAACGACTACATTTGTTCATAAAATTTCACATAACATAGCCTATATCATTGTTCCTTGTAGTCTCAGATCTACCTAATCAGGAGATCTAAGGCCCGAATCTCTTGTACCCTAGCTCAAGGTGCTTCCTAACGGCTTTGGAAACTCCATAGTCCTTCTTAAGTTGTTTGGTCTCACAACAAAGGTAGAGGTTTGAAACAAATAGCAACTTGTCTGGTTTCCAAACCAGGTTCACAAGTTAGCTCCATCTTTCATTTTTTGGGCTTTTCCAACATACGGCAAACTCATTACCTTATCTGTCTCAACCGACCTCCCGACGTTGTTCATATCTTTCAACAAGTGTCATTATATAGGGGTTGTAAATGTGTTGGGGTATCCTACAAATTTTCCCCCATCCAACACTTACAATGACCTCCAAGGTACTAGCTCGTTAGAGATCAACCTTTGGGGTCAGTAAATGGTCGCCAAAGCCTCATTCCATGTTCCCACCAGTGTGGGACCCAAAGGTCATCATTGCTGGTACCTCAGAACACACTCTTCTAGAATTACTCCAACTTAAATTCTGCTTGAAGTATTTTAGAAAGTACTCTTCAGAAATTACTTCAACTTGACGTCCCTCGGCATGGTCCCATCACACAGGCACATTCAATGACTTGCCGCCAGACCTAATTCAGCATGCAGTCAGTTCCATATCCTAAAATACCCTAGAAACATCTACACCACAAAATCCCCAATGTATAGTGCTAGCTCCATGGTGTTGTATGTTTCACCCATTCACCATCTTTGCTTCATCCTCGTCTTCTTCACCACCATCATCAGTATACCCAGAATCCATAAGCTTCTGAAATTACCTCAACTTAATCTAAGTGATACAATAACACATGCGCACTCAACCACTTTCCCACATGTCCTCTCTGTAATCCAAAGTATATTCTTCGGAAATTACTTTGCCTGGACTTCTTAAAAATGCAAGGCTAGCCCCATGACTCTGCATGCTATACCTAGCCAACATTCTCACCTCTTCCCCATCTTTTACACCCTGTGATCGCCGCCAACGATCCAAAATACTCTTCTAAAATCACCTCAACTGAAATGATTCAATCTTGCAAGTACATCCAACTATGAGCAAATAACTTTCAGCCTCACCAACCCACTCCAAGTACCATGGAACACTCTTTTGAAATTACTTCAACTTAACCTCTATTGAGAAGGCTCGGTCACGCAAGTACATTTAAATGCTTGCAAACCCCCTTTTTGGTCTCATCAAAGCCTTTCATATGGGTGGGTCCACTCCTCAAAAATTACCTCATCTTGCTGAAAGCTTCACCACTTTCAACTACTTTACTTGAAGAGTCAAGTGTAAAAATCCATTTTCAAAACTCATTCCCGCACCACACTCCGAAATTGTGTGCATGAACGAGTCTCGAGGGGGCATTTGTAGAGAGGGAAAATTTCCGACCTATCACAAGCTGACACATCATACTACCAAATCCACAAAATACCGCCAATTACAAAGCGCCACGTACTGCTACTAGGTTTTGCTATCGCGACTTAAAAACCAACAGAAATTTGCCAAGTGTCATTGAAATAGAGGCAGAAAATGCATGCAAAAAGCAATCACACATCAGCGCATGTAAGCGATGACATAAGTAGTCCAGCACGTGTAAGCGAAGACATAGGCAGTCCAGCATTTGTAAGAGATGACATATGTAATCCAACATGTGTAAGCAATGACATAAGCAGGTCTATCAGGCTGTGACATGTGTCACTAATCAGACTCTGCCGTGTGTCATTCACCCACCCCCAAACTCCTATAAATAGAAGCATTCCGAAGGTATTTCAAAAGACCAAGACATCTTGGGAGAGGACCAGGAAGATATCTTGAGTTCAAAAGTCTAGAAACTCTGCTGGAACCAAGCCCTGAAGCCGCCAGGAACTTCAAAAACTTCAACTTCGAATACAAAGAACAGTCGAAGAGAAATCATCTAAACAACTTGCCTGGATCTCAAAGGTCACTGGAATCAAGCTTAAAAGCCTCTAGAAACCTCAACAAATCACAAATTAGTGAAGCTCTATGGATTCAAGCCTCCAAAGCCCCGAAGAACTTCCGCCACAATCCTTCAAATACGAAGAACATTCGAAGCAGAATCATCCAAACTACCTGCCTAGATCTCAAAGTTCACTGGAATCAAGCTCGAAAGCCTCGAGAATCCTCAACAAACCACAAATCAGCAAAACTCTATGGATTCAAGCCTCTAAAACACCGAAGAACTTCCACCTCAAACCCTCAAAAAGAAGAAGAATGCACGAAGAACACAAAGAACACACGAAGAACACGAAGAACGTGAAGAATAAAGAATTTCTAACAAGCTCATTGCCAGAGATTCATTGTAATTCATTTTCAAAGATCTTCGATCCATTCCTCAACCAAATTGAAGAATATTTTGTATTCGAGTCAAAATCACATTACCACAATTCCAATCAATAAGTCTTGCAAGGAGATTGAATCGGAGGATCACTTTTTTTTTTTTTTTTTAAATTTCAGATAATTGTACCACATATTCATCAATACAAATTCGCATTTATGAAACTATTTTACTTGTTTGACTTATTTCAAACTAAGAAATTTAGTCGTCCACAAATGTGTCAAAATAAAAAGAGTGAAAGATGTTGAAAACTTAAACTTACTTGATTTGGAATGTCATTGTTTACCCTACTAATGAAAACTTTAACATACACATTATATAATATCGTTGTTTGTGTTCTAAAGCCACGTGTCCATTGATTCTCTCCGTTATTATATTTATCTGAGTTTGTGTTACTTTTGTAACCCAAAAAGGCTCTGTAAATTTTTAATGTGGGCAAGACTTAAAACAAAAACCCACTTTATTCCATATCCCAATCTATGACACCATATTTTTAACATAAATAACCATAAAGTAAATAATTTTCAGGAGCATTGCTTCTTCACTTTGCTTTGTTAGCATTCAAAGAGAGTTTTTATTATCCTTTTCTCTTTTTTCTCCGTTATTGATAATTAATCACTGAAGTAGGTCAAAATCACTTCGGTTCAGTTTAAGAACCATAACATCATAGCAAGGAAAAGTTTTGACTTGAACAGAAAGGAGGTCAAATAAAATAGATTGTCTTTGACACCACTCTATAGTTGTTCTAACAACTGGTCCCATTAAAATTGTTATCCAAGCTCTTTTATGTATACTTTTGCCAAGTTAACTTCTATCAACTACTCAACCAAACACCCTTCCTTCTCCCCCATATAGACACTAATTACGTACCTTTGAGGTACACAGACTCAAGTGTACGTTTTGGCTAGCACCAAAGAACATACTAAAAGAGCATCAGGTTAGAGACACATAAAAAACATGGGTGTGGCTCTTATTTCCTCTCCAGCATTTCCCAGCGTCTTTCTATTCTCATTGATTACAGTGTGTCTCATTCCTGAGCTCACACTGGCTGCAGGCATTACCAGGCACTACAAGTTTGATGTATGTTTTGCACACCTTGGTACCTAAATTATTAAGAAAATACTGTAGCAAATCTTTTAAAAATTTGATTATACTTTTTGTTTTTTTGGTTCTTTCTTGCTATTAACACTTTTGACTTATCTTGTAGATCAAATTAAAAAATGTCACACGACTGTGCCACACAAAGAGCATTATTACTGTAAATGGACAGTTTCCTGGGCCTCGCATTGTAGCTAGGGAGGGTGATCACCTTCTTATCAAAGTGGTTAACCATGTCCAAAACAACATCTCCATCCATTGGTAATAAATCTGTACCAAGTTTTGTGCACTCATTTAAAGTTACAAAACAACTAATATAGTTATAAAATATATAGTTCCTAGCTTAAATTTAACTCCATGTTCTAATTTGCAATTGTGATAAATATATTTAAAACAGGCATGGAATTTGACAGCTTCAAACAGGGTGGGCTGATGGATCAGCATATGTGACTCAATGTCTCATACAAACTGGCCATAGTTATGTGTACAACTTCACCATTGTTGGCCAGAGAGGCACTCTTTTTTGGCATGCCCACATTTCATGGCTAAGATCAACTGTCTATGGTCCTCTAATCATTCTTCCCAAGCGTGGTGTTCCTTATCCATTCACGAAACCCTGCAATGAAGTTCCCATTATCTTTGGTGAGTTAGACATGCGTTCAGATTAGTTCTTAATTTGTTGATTTTTTGAAAGTTGATAAAAGTATAGTTATAGCTAGAAAAATAAACAAATAGAAAAGCTAACAAATACTTTAACTGCATTGGTTTAGAAGAATTTTTTTAAAAAAAAATTTTATGGAAAAAGAATAAAACAATGGACTTCTTTTTAACTTTTTTTTTTTTTTTTATCAAATTCTCATGAAAATTGTATTAAAGTTTTCCTAAAATGATTCATTAGTAAATGCCATAAAGAAACCTTTAACAAAACACATAAATAATTTTTTTTTTAAATAATAAAAGTATAATTGTGCTTATAAATAAGTATCTAACAATTAGATTTTAAAAAATTGTACGCAAATCAAAAAGTTGAAAAAAAGGCTAATTTATTCACATGAATCCATTTCCTCATTGATATATATATATGATAGTTTTTAGACCCCTAAAAACACAATTGAATTAACCTAAATAATTAGCCAAGTTGTTACTTAGTCCAAATTAACAAATCTAGGTTATCACAATCACAGAGATCATATCATGCAAAGCAGCGGAAAGATAAATAACACAAAGATATGATCACCCAGGAAACCAAACCGGTAAAAAACCTGGGGAGGATTTAACCTAACTATCCTCAAGGTAAAAAGCAAATCCACTAAAAAGAATCGAAGTTCATACAATAAGACTTACAAGCCCCCACGCTCGACTTCTTATTGCTATCCACCAGTAGAACTTACTGACACGACCACGTGCAAATCTAGGTTATCACAATCACAAAGATCATATCATGCAAAGCAGCGGAAAGATAAATAACACAAAGATATGATCACCTAGGAAACCAAACCGGTAAAAAACCTGGGGAGGATTTAACCTAACTATTCTCAAGGTAAAAAGCAAATCCACTAAAAAGAATCGAAGTTCATACAATAAGACTTACAAGCCCCCACACTCGACTTCTTATTGCTATCCACCAGTAGAACTTACTGACACGACCACGTGCAAGCTTCGAATCCACGGACTCCTTCTTTCTTTGGCCTTTGCAAAACACAAACACACCCATTTGTGACATTAATATCCCACTCAAAGATTAGCAACATAAACTCTCCTGTTTGTGACTCCAAGACCACTCTTGAAGGTTTAAATCATCAACACCTTTAATAACAAGAGAAGACAGCAACTTCTACAACACCGGTTCTTGAGATTCTTCAAAGAATAACATTGATAGAAGACATAAGAGAGCTTTTTGGGTACAAAACCCTAGATCTACAAAAGAGGCACAAGATGCACTCTAATCTCTCTAAAAAACTCTCAAAACCCCACCTAGGGTTAGCTTATAATGTCCTTTAAATACTGGAAAAAACGGCTCGCGATTTGGGCTTCAAACAAATAAGTTATGGTCTTTTTACGTTTGCTGATTTTGCTGATATGCAATTTTGGATCAATCGAACATGTCTTTCGATCGATCGAACTAACCAACTTGTAACTCATTTGTTTTTATCCCAAACTTGAGTTTTTTGTCTTGGGCTTCAATGTAGACCATTCTAAACTAATAAGACTTAGTTTTTGTCATGTTTTGTCATGGTTTGCCAACATTACAAACTCAAAACCTAACAATATATATATATATATATACTAACACAAACTTTGATACCAACAAATTTCAGGAGAGTGGTGGAATGCAGATCCTGAAGCAGTCATTACCCAAGCTCTGCAAACAGGAGGTGGCCCTAATGTCTCTGATGCATATACCATCAATGGACTTCCAGGGCCACTATATAACTGCTCAGCCAAAGGTATCAAATGCTATATGGAATATTTTCAAATGTTTCAAGAACTGTTGTATAGGTCAACTTAACATGTTGTATAAATGTGTCATCGCATGCAGACATTCAAGCTAAAGGTGAAGCCTAGGAAGACGTACCTTCTTCGGTTCATCAACGCAGCACTCAATGACGAGCTATTTTTCAGCATTGCAAACCACACCCTCACAGTTGTTGAAGCAGATGCCGTTTATGTTAAACCTTTCGAGACCAACACGCTTCTCATAGCCCCAGGACAAACCACAAATGTTCTTCTTAAGACCAAACCCAATTTCCCAAGTGCCACATTCTTCATGACTGCTAGACCATATGTGACTGGCCTAGGCACTTTTGACAATTCTACTGTTGCAGGTATCTTAGAACATGAATTTTCATCCAAAACAAAAAGCCTCTCATCAAACATTTCCATCAAAAAGCTTCCACTCTTCAAACCTGTTCTCCCTCCTCTCAATGACACTTCCTTTGCTACAAATTTCTCAAACAAACTTCGTAGCTTAGCAAGTGCTCAATTCCCTGCTAATGTCCCACAAAAAGTTGACAAGCGCTTTTTCTTCACAATAGGCCTTGGAACAAACCCTTGTGATCAGAATAACCAAACCTGCCAAGGTCCTAATGGAACAAGGTTTGCAGCTTCTATCAATAACATATCTTTTGCAGTACCAACCACAGCTCTTCTACAAGCCCATTTCTTTGGTCAATCAATTGGAGTTTACAACCCCAACTTTCCTATCAGTCCCTTAATTCCCTTTAACTATACTGGCAACCCTCCAAACAACACTATGGTGAGCAATGGGACAAAGCTAGTGGTTCTGACTTTTAACACTAGTGTAGAGCTTGTCTAGCAGGACACAAGCATTCTTGGCGCTGAGAGCCACCCTCTACATCTGCATGGCTTTAATTTCTTCGTTGTTGGGCAAGGTTTTGGGAACTTTGATCAGAATAAAGACCCAGAAAACTTCAATCTTGTTGACCCAGTTGAAAGAAACACCGTGGGTGTGCCTTCAGGGGGTTGGGTTGCTATCAGGTTTTTAGCAGATAACCCAGGTGAGAAATCAAGAACATCATATAATAAAATATAGTTGGACACATACAAATCTAATATAATAAAAAATATTACACCTAAGATCAAAAAAAAAATATATATATATATATATATATATATATTACACCTACTACAAATTTTATTACATAAGCAATCAATTGCATTCATAAATTTAATGTGTCAATATTTAAATACAAAACAAACAAAAAATATTAAAGAAAGTTGGCTATACTAGGTGATTAGGACATCAATACCTATATAGCAATTGAATCCAGCACGCATAGTAACTTTCATTAAACCTTTATTTTATTTTTTGGTCTCATAAGAACAATTAGATTTGCTTTTACAGCTTTTGTTCAAGTTTATAAAATAATGAAATTGTCGCTGACTTGTTTGAAACTGATGATGATACGCTGACAATTGTATATATATGTGGCAACAGGAGTATGGTTCATGCATTGCCACCTGGAGATCCACACAAGCTGGGGTTTAAAGATGGCTTGGTTAGTCTTAGATGGAAAGCTCCCAAATCAAAAGCTGCTTCCTCCACCAGCAGATCTTCCTAAGTGTTGATCTTTGACTTCTTGATTCATAGCAACTAGAAATTGCCCCTATTATCCTTTTTAACTCATTTTAGTTTTTTGGCCCTGCCTCGGCATTTTGTAGTTGATCTTCAATAAGTATTTTGTTCATCCATATGGAGCTAGGTATAGAAAAAGAGTGGGAATTTTTTTTGTAACAATTTCAAATTAAGTGTTAGTGTGAAGCCTAAATAAATTCCTTCAATAATATTGCCGGACAATGTATTACCATTATTTTCTTTCAATCACAAATTTTTATACTCGATATGTGTTTAGCATTTGCTCTTGGAATGTGAATCTTTATTTCTTAAAACAAGGTCAACTTTCTAGGAGCCAAACTATATAAAAATCACTACATAAAATGTTGCTATTTGTGACGAAACTTTTTCGACTGATAAGAAAAGAAAGGTACTTCTATTCAGTCGTCAAAAATTACACAAAAATTAATACTTCATTAGGAAATCATGATTTTTCAATAGCAAGTCTATTTTGTCAGAAATTACTCGCCAAATATTAAAACATTTGTTACGAAAAAAAAGTTTCTGTCAAAAAAACGTTTTGGTAGTTGTTAATGGTTAAAAACATTTTATGAAAAGAAAGTATTTATGACGGGAAGATAGATCCATCAAAATAAAGCTAGTTTCCAATAGACATGTGACCGTTAAAAATTGTTATTTTCTTTGGAGGAAGAGCTCCCTCTTTTCATTGTCGTATATTCTTCTTTTTCTTCTAAAAAAAAGTTTTCGTATTTGCAATAGCTTAAAATTCTATTACTTTGTCATTTGCAAGTTGCAGCGAAGATTTTGGTTGTTATAAATAATAAATTTTTCTTAAGAAAATAAGGTTTTAGACTTAGAGACAAGTAATTATGATTAAGGTTACGGTACACCATGCCTTTGCCCAAGAGCTTATAAGGCATGCGTGGGGCACATCTCTAACTGATGTGGGACTAGGGTGTCAAGCCAATATCGGCCAAAGTGCCTAAGGTGAAAATCCCAAAGACCACACTTGGGGCCAAGAACAAAACCATGCGGGCTTGGCTCCCTAAAGCGGACAAACAGCTTGTGCAGGAAAATCCCCACACAACAGTAATATTTGTTTTTCCTTAATAACTTTTAATTTAAAAGTCAAAATAAGGTCCCGTCTATTTTGGGACGACCCTTAAGGTCAGTAGTTTATGATTATGCATTCAATTTGTCATTTTTGGTAAAATTTGGTATTTTTGTCACCTAATCTCATAATTAGTGTGAATTAGGATTTTAGATGTTTTTCTCAGTATTTATATGTTTTGTAGCCGTCAAAGGCAAAGGGGACTATTATCAATAAACACAGACATTTTTTCAAATTTTCTTTTGGTGGATTTCTGTTTTATTCTCCTTGTGGATTCAGGGAAACCCCTTGTGGATTCGAGGTTTACTACTAGGAACTAACAGTTTAGTTTCTGTTCCATCAAGAGAACATCGTGTGTTCTTTCTTTAGGCTTTCGCGACATCAATCTATTCCCAATCTCCAATAAAAAAATATATATATAAAAAAAAAAAATTGATCCATTTATAATCCTCCATGATTTGCATTAATGGATCATCCAATTGGAAATAATAATAGAATGCATAAGTTGTTAGAAGAAGTTCTATGATGCATATAAATAGAGTATAGAGCCTAATTACCTTATTCCCTTTATGAGGGAGAAAGAAAATTAAGGAACCCCCGAATATTGGTAAAACGGCAACTATTGTTAATCAAGGAAAATAATTTGTAGTAAAAACAAGATACACTTGGACCAGAAGAATTCGTGCTCGAAAACAAAAAATATATATATTTTGTTTTCAAGCACGGATTCTTTTGTCGGTAAAAAAAGAAAAAAAAGAAAAAAAGAAATGTATTCAGGTGGGGCTTTTGGACTGTATCAATAAGCGAAGCCCATGCTTCGAGTTGTTTCATGCCATAAATAAACTTGAACACTCAAGAAATCCGTTGGACAGGCAGATTCGCATCTTTTACAACCAACATAGCCCTCTGTTCTTGGAGCAGAAGCAATTTGCTTAGCTTTACATCCGTCCCAAGGTATCATTTCTAATATATCTGTGGGACAAGCTCTGACACATTGAGTACAACCTATACACGTATCATAAATCTTTACTGAATGTGACATTGGATATATAATTTTTTGAACATCATAAATTTTCGATCTAGTAGAAATGAATTATACATTAACATTAGACACCAGATGAATCAATGATTTACCAAAATTTTCTAATCAATTTGCTTCTAGATCGATTCATGCTAGAGGGCCAAGATGCTTTGATTTCTTACATTTTTTGTAAAAACGATCAATATATTATGTATCATCCATGATAATAAATATAATTCGCCTTGATAAATATAAATAAATAGTATAATTTCTATGATTAATACTACTTATTCAACAAATTCGATTGATTGATATGAGTTGATTTTCTGTTATGATAAATTGAGGAAACAATAGCTGGTCCAATAGCTGCTTCAACAGCTGCAATAGCTATAACAAAAATTGAAAAAATATTTCCTTTTAATTGGCGACTATCAAAAAAATCAGAAAATGTTACAAAATTTATATTAACTGCATTTAGTATAAGTTCAAGACACATAAGGGCTCTAACCATATTTCGACTTGTGATCAAGCCATAGATACCGATAGAAAATAAATAGGCACTCACAACAAGTACATGTTCAAGCATCATTGAACAACTCCTTATCAATTTCAATTCATTTCAAGATAAAAACAATTTAATGGGTTCAATTAATTATAATATCAAAAAGTATGGAACAAGGGACTATTTTAGTATTGGTAATAGATCGAATAAAAGAATTTAATTTTAGATAAAAAATCTTCAAATAAAATGGAAGTGGGGGGAAATTTATGTGATAACATAGAACAAAGTTTAATTTGGACTTTTCTTATTATATTAATATTAATAGTTCGAAAGATTTATTATTGACGAGCCACAGCAATTACGCTTATTAAAGCAGCTAAAAGAATTATCGAAATGAGCTCAAATGGAAGGAAAATTTTGTTGATAAATGAATTCCAATTTGTTGACTGTTACTTATCAAATCGTGCTCTATAATCTAGTTTGATCTGGTAGTCCAAATAATCCCGTACCATGACGTATCTAAAATAGTAGCCATTAATAGACAAAAAAGAATTGTACAAATCAGCAAAGTAACCCCATCCCCAGCAGTCCAATGATTCAAATCTTTGTAATATTCTAAACCATTCATAAACATCACAGCAAATAAGTAGTTGCGCGGCAACTACCAAATGGGAATTTGATAGAATATAGAATAAGGATATACAAACAAGAACCAGTCCCAACGAAAAGGCAGAATAAATTGTGTTGGTAAGTAATACAACTCATATACCTCCTAATATATGACCTGACCCCAAAAAGACCTGAAGAAAATCATGTATCGGTCCAAGAAAACCCATTATATGTAAAGAGATAAATAAATCGAAATTTTTTTCATGACCTTATTGACCCCACCAGGAACATTTTTATGAAAAGTTTTTAATTGAATTAAATCCTAAAGAATGTGAATTGATGTAGGTACAGCTATTGGACTAATATAATTACAATATCATTTTTTTTTCTTAAAGGGTAGTTTTAGACTAGATATTTCTATTTTGAAATAATTCGAGATAGAGTCATAGATTTTCAATCCAAATTGAAGCACGAACCAACCCCTCAATAGTTTTTTTTATTAGTGACTAAACAAAATAAATGAAAGAAACCGCATTCCTTTCAAGCAAAAGAAAAAGGACCTTCCTAATTTGAATTTGAAATTACCATTTCTTTATCTTTAATATCTTTTGTAGGGGCACAATTTTTAACGGCCCGGGAATGTGCTTGGACTCGTATGTAAAGGGCCCAAACAATATGATTTGTAGAGAATGGGTTTGGAAAGGCATGCCCTTGGGCGCTGGGCAGGGGTCTGGTCCTGGTTTCGTGAGAACTCATACAAAGGTAGGCTTGGACTGCATAGCTGAGCCTTACCTTGGTATGGTTTAGGAGGTTTGGCTCCTCGGCATTAGTCCGAGGAGCATTACATTCTCACCAGTCTCCCTCTTTTCCTCCTCTTTCTCCGAGCCCCCCCCCTTTTTAGCTCTCTTTTCCCTTTTATACTAGTATTCAATTCTTCTTCTTCATCTACGTGTCAGTTTCTCCTTATTTGGGGCAATTACTCGTCCTATCAATCCTTACGTCGGGGTGGTTGGGAAAAGCTGGATAGCATGGTATGAGTATGGGTTTGTCAGGCTGGGCTCCACATTAAGGTGCTGGCAGCTTTATCGCTTTACTGCTGCTCTTGTACTGAATCTGTCCTTTTCTTCAGGCGTTTTTGTGAGATGTTGGACGTAAAGTCGTCCTCGGCCATATCCTTGGGCCTTCAAGGAGCTTTCATTGCGCATCCTTGGCAGTAGGGCTCCTCGGCCTGGGCTTTGGGCCCTTAATACAAAGTGGGCTGGGACCTCAAATTTCGGGCCCCACAATAGCCCCTCAAAATCCTGCTGCCCAACTTTTTAGTTGGGGAGGAGGGTTTTGATGACGTTAGGCCCACATTATGGCTCGCTCAAATCCTGCACTCTATTATTATTTGCGCTTTTCATTTACATGGGAGGCGTGTCAAGATAAGGGCCACTCCTTTATTTTTCACTCACGCGGAGTCTTTGACATTTCGGTACTCGAGGTGCGCCTTCACGAGGATCTTCAGATCCTACGGCTGAGGATGAGGTTGGAAATTGAGCCAAGTCTGCCTTGTCCGTAGCGTTCCTTGGAAATTTGCATAAATTAAATGCCACCGGTTTGCTCTGTGTATAAATAGGGTAGGGGGTCACTCTCCTTACATATGAACTCTCCTGTTCCCTTCAGAATCATACTCCTTCTGCCATATCCACGATCTCCATTTCTAGTGCCATTCTGCCTCAAAGCAAGATGTTGGAGGCGTGGATGGGGATGAAAAGTCTTCGCGCGCTTCAGAGGCACCGAATCCTCATGATACTTAAGGTGATGTGGTACGGACAAGGATGGCACAGATTCAAGCCAGTCCCCTGTTTTGACAAGGGGAAGATGGTACTTCTCCCTCTTTCAGCCAAAATCCGAAGCAGGTTCTGGTCATGCCAGATTTTTGGTATGTCAGAAGAAAGAATTTCCGCCATCAGCGCCGTCTGCCTTGTTGCAGGCAAATTTTCGCGGGGGCTCCTCAACTTTCCGGTTCCCGGCACCTTTTCTTCAACGGTGCGGGCCTCAAGTTGGGTTCCCTGCACCTTTTCTTCAGCGGCGCTAGCCCGAAGCCAGGTGCTCTCTGCACCTTTTCTTCAACGGTGCAGGCCCCACGTTGGGTTCTTTGGCTGCCTGAGTTATGGGCATGTAAAAGTATTGAGGAATGGTTTCCTTAATCAGCATCTTGGAACAGCAGCCAACCTCTCCTCTGTGCTTCTTCTTCGGCTTTATCTTCATTCTCTTGTATTTTTTCTTTTCACTTACGTAGTTAGCTTTAGTATAAGCTTATTACAGCTTTTCATTGTACACTGTACTATTTCTTTGTCTTAATAAAAGAGGAGTTTATTTCTTTCTAAATACTTTTCTTTTCTGCAACAACTACGTTATGCATGAATATTAAATATACGCTTGCCTTTAATGATACTTGGAGCAGAAAAATGCCTTAAAACAAATTCCTACTAGTTTAAACTTACTGACATTATCAAGTATAGCAATGGTAATTCTCAATAAATTAAACTCTTGAAACTAACCGGGATAACGGCCGAGCGCTGTGCGATGCATGCAAAACAAATGTCCGAGAACGATGAACTCTAAATAATTCGTCCGAGAGGGTAGCCGAGTAGTGAGGGACTTCGATTGTGTTTTTGATAACATATTGCTCTATATTGCATCAATACCTTTGGTACTGAGGATCCGAGGGTAGACTGGGGAATCCGTGCAGTTTAGGGATTAACCCAACTGTTAACGGGGAGTTCTCCTCGGATGGATTCTAAGGTTCATGTAACGTAGTTTTTCTTTTAAGTAGTTGGTTCCCCCACGGGCTTGAGTCCGAGGACCATGCAAGGCCTTGGTTTTGTCCAAAACTTGTAGGTTTCTCTTTTAAGTATTTGGTTTCCCCACAGGCTTGATTCCGAGGACCATGCAAGGCCTTGGTTCTGTCCAAAACTTTTGATTTTTCTTCTGTACTTGGTTTCCCCATAGGCTTGAGTCCGAGGATCATGCAAGACCTTGGTTCTGTCCAAAACTTTTGATTTTTCTTTTAAGTACTTAGTTTCCCCATAGGCTTGAGTTCCGAGGACCATGCAAGGCCTTGGTTCTGTCCAAAACTTTTGATTTTTCTTCTGTACTTGGTTTCCCCATAGGCTTGAGTCCGAGGACCATGCAAGCCTTGGTTCTGTCCAAAACTTTTGATTTTTCTTTTGTACTTGGTTTCCCCATAGGCTTGAGTCCGAGGACCATGCAAGGCTTTGGTTCTGTCCAAAACTTGTAGGTTTTTCTTTTAAGTATTTGGTTTCCCCAGGCTTGAGTCCGAGGACCATGCAAGGCCTTGGTTCTGTCCAAAACTTTTGATTTTTCTTCTGTACTTGGTTTCCCCATAGGCTTGAGTCCGAGGACCATGCAAGGCCTTGGTTCTGTCCAAAACTTTTGTTTTTCTTTTAAGTACTTGGTTTCCCCATAGGCTTGAGTCCGAGGACCATGCAAGGCCTTGGTTCTGTCCAAAACTTTTGATTTTTCTTCTGTACTTGGTTTCCCCATAGGCTTGAGTCCGAGGACCATGCAAGGCCTTGGTTCTGTCCAAAACTTTTGATTTTTCTTCTGTACTTGGTTTCCCCATAGGCTTGAGTCCGAGGACCATGCAAGGCCTTGGTTCTGTCCAAAACTTTTTGATTTTTTTCTTCTGTACTTGGTTTCCCCATAGGCTTGAGTCCGAGGACCATGCAAGGCCTTGGTTCTGTCCAAAACTTTTGATTTTTCTTTTATGTACTTGGTTTCCCCATAGGCTTGAGTCCGAGGACCATGCAAGGCCTTGGTTCTGTCCAAAACTTTTGATTTTTCTTTTGTACTTGGTTTCCCCAAAGGCTTGAGTCCGAGGACCATGCAAAGCCTTGATTCTGTCCAAAACTTTTGATTTTTCTTCTGTACTTGGTTTCCCCAAAGGCTTGAGTCCGAGGACCATGCAAGGCCTTGGTTCTGTCCAAAACTTTTGATTTTTCTTCTGTACTTGGTTTCCCCATAAGCTTGAGTCCGAGGACCATGCAAGGCCTTGGTTCTGTCCAAAACTTTTGATTTTTCTTCTGTACTTGGTTTCCCCATAGGCTTGAGTTCGAGGACCATGCAAGGCCTTGGTTCTGTCCAAAACTTTTGATTTTTCTTCTGTACTTGGTTTCCCCATAGGCTTGAGTCCGAGGACCATGCAAGGCCTCGCGTCTGTCCAAAACTTTTGATTTTTCTTCTGTACTTGGTTTCCCCATAGGCTTGAGTCCGAGGACCATGCAAGGCCTTGGTTCTGTCCAAAACTTTTGATTTTTCTTTTAAGTACTTATTTATTTTTCGACCATAAGCCCCTATACCAGGGCGGGGAGAGTCGGCTTGAGGCCAGAAGTCCCTAGAGACGCCCGCGCCCTTGGCACTGCAAGGCGTAGCCCCTAGTAGAAGTTTATGTCGGAGCAACAACTGTATGTCGCCGGAGACGGAGGAAACCCCACGAACCTCTGCTTGCTAGAGAGTTGACTTCACCGCCACCTGCGCCAACGCGCAAGCCTTCCCACAGACGGCGCCAATTGTAAGGGCACGATTTTTAACGGCCCAGGAATGTCCTTGGACTCGTATGTAAAGGGCCCAAACAATATGATTTGTAGAGAATGGGTTTGGAAAGGCATGCCCTTGGGCGCTGGGCAGGGGTCTGGTCCTGGTTTCGTGAGAACTCATACAAAGGTAGGCTTGGACTGCATAGCTGAGCCTTACCTTGGTATGGTTTAGGAGGTTTGGCTCCTCGGCATTAGTCCGAAGAGCGTTACATTCTCACCAGTCTCCCTCTTCCTCCTTCTTTCTCCGAGCCCCCCCTCCTTTTTAGCTCTCTTTTCCTTTTTATACTAGTATTCAATTCTTCTTCTTCATCTACGTGTCAGTTTCTCCTTATTTGGGGCAATTACTCGTCCTATCAATCCTTACGTCGGGGTGGTTGGGAAAAGCTGGATAGCATGGTAAGGGGTATGGGCTTGTCAGATGCTAGGCTCTACGTTATGGTGTTGACAGCTTTATCGCTTGTACTACCCTTGTACTGAATTTGTCCTTTTCTTCAGGCGTTTTTGTGAGATGTTGGACGTAAAGTCGTCCTCAACCACATCCTTGGGCCTTCAAGGAGTTTTCATTGCGCATCCTTGGCAGTAGGGCTCCTCGGCCTGGGCTTTGGGCCCTTAATACAAAATGGGCTGGGACCTCAAATTTCGGGCCCCACATCTTTAATCAAAGGATTTGCTTCTTCTTCTTTTTTAGGTGAATTTAAAATTGTTCGAATTGTATAATTGTCAATTACTGACATCGGTAAACGACCCAAGGCAATTTGATTATAATTCAATTCGTGACGATCATAAGTAGAAAGCTCATATTCTTCAATCATGGATAAACAATTTGTTGGACAATACTCAACGCAATTACCACAAAATATACAGATTTCGAAATCAATACTATAATTAAGTAAATGTTTCTTTTGAATATTAGTTTCCAGTTCCCAATCAACAACAGGTAGATCCATAGGGCATACATGAACACATACTTTACAAGCAATGCATTTATCAAACTCGAAGTGTATTTGACCGTAAAAACGTTCTGATGTGATTAATTTTTCATAAGGATATTGAATAGTTACAGGTAAACGATTTGCATGGGATAGGCTAATCATGAAAATTTGACCAATATATCTTGCAACTCGTATTGTTTGTTGACCATAATCCATAAACCTGGTTACCATAGGGAACATATTGTAAATATCTATGAAAATCTTTATGTTTGTTTCTTTCTCTTGTTTGGGGCAAGCCATAAATATAGAATAAAGTATTCCCTTATAGAGAACTGAGTTGGAAAGAGGTTGTTAATAACAGATTGCCGAGAGAAATAGGTAAAAGAAATTTCCATCCCAGATTTAACAGTTGGTCCATTCTTAGCCTAGGTAAAGTCCATCTTGTTGTGATAGGAATAAACAAGAACAAATAAGTTTTGGCTAATGTAATAAAGATACCAATTTTCATTCCGTGCTTTATTTATTTCAAAAAGCTCGGCAACGAATATGTATGGAATAGAGATATTCCAACCACCCAAGTACAAAGCTGTTACAAATAATGAAGAAATTAATAGGTTTAGATAGGAAGCAACATAAAATAAACCAAATTTGATACCCGAATATTCGGTTTGATAACCCTCTACTAGTTCTTCTTCCACTTCCGGTAAATCAAAAGGTAATCTCTCACATTCTGCTAGGGAAGAAACTAGAAAAATGATAAACCCTATAGGTTGACACCACAAATTCCAACCCCAAAAACCATATTTTGATTGAGCCTCGACAATATCAATTGTACTTAAACTATTAGATAATCATAGTCGGCGATAACTTCACTGTCATCGTCGCTATTACAGAACCATACATGAGATTTTCGCTTCATATGGCTCCTTTACGGCCGTAAATAAATCTAAGGATCGAATCCTATTATTTATTTTGATTTATAAGATAAATGGGTTCAAAATCGAGTAAACGGCCCCGAATTCGACCACTTAAATTCTGTATGTTCTATAATAACTAAAAAAACATCTGAATTGATCTTATCCTTTATTTAATTAATAATTAAGAAATAATTATTTTCTAAGTAATAAGTTTGAGTCTTTAATAAAATACTGCTTGTAGAAATATCAATAACTCGTCGTTTTCAATTTTGAAAAAAAAAAAAAATTGTATTCTTTCTATTTTTTTTTCCTATTCTTCTTTCTTTTCTGAAAAAAAAAAAGGGGGGGGGGGGGGGCTTACTAAATAAAGGATTATTTCATTTCCAATAGTTATTTATTTAATTGGTGGATAGGAGTATACTCTAGATAGGAATCGTGGGGAGTACGGCCTAATCATTTCTACTAACTTAAAGCCCCAATCCGTATTCTTTTTATATTATGTATAAATATCCTTGGGGATAAATGATGTAAGGTTGAATTTATTCAACCATCTAATTGGCTTTATTCCGTGCCAAATTTGCTTGTAATTCAGCATTTAGTAACCCTGTATTTAGGTGGGTTTGATGTAAGGGTAGTGAGTGAGATAGAGTGAAGTTTGCTCAAGAGTGTGCAAGAAAACAAAGACTCACGGCTGGAACTCGCAGGTGACTCGCGGCTGCAAGCCGCCAGAAGCAGCACACGTGCCAAGCATGCTGGAAGATGAACAGTCATGCTAGCTGGAGCACTACAGGACAAAACAGGACAACTAGCCATACGGTTATCTCGCGACTGGATCTCGCGACTTAGTCAAGCCGCGAGGTCAAGCCGCGAGCCACCCCTGTTTTGTAAAACCTGACGTTTCACATTCCTCTCCCACTCCAGTATAAATACCCCTATTACCCACGATTGAAAGAGAGCTTCCAGAGAGAATTTTGAGAGAGAAACCCTAAAGAAAAACAAGATTGATTCACACACAATCTATACCTTAGAGACTCTTCAAATTCCTCAACTCTCTTCCTCTCCATTGTCAAATCCTTGAGAGGCATTATACCAAACCAGGTTCTCACCATCATCATCATTGTGAGACTGCTGTTTGGATTTCTGGGAAGCAGTTAGGAAGGAACCAATCTTCATTGGTTGATGCTACGGTCTAGTAGCGGAATCCGGGAAGCTAGAAAAGAAAAAGGTTCGGCGCAACCTCGTTGGAGCAAGAAGCTTGGAGGACTTAGGTGCACTGGGTAGATTAGGCTTGGAGGGTCTATTGCTGTTCTTGTATCCCAACTGTATTTTCTAGTGAATTGTTTACCGCTTGGAGGGCGGTGGAGAGGTTTTACGCCGAGGGCTTCGGTTTCCTCTTCGATAACACATCGCGTGTTGTCTTTGTGTTTGCATCTTCCTTCCTCTCTATCTTTGCCTTTTCATTATCTGCTGTGGTTTTATTTTGTTATGGCTTAGATAGTTTTTAACCAATTTCATATTATAGCATATGTTAAGTTTCCGCACACTAGTTGTTTGACATATTGCTTGAATTGGTTAAGTTGTAATTTGGGGGTCTAAACGTTCAAAGGTGTTTTGTACACGTTTTTTGAACTTTCAATTGGTATCAGAGCAGGTACACTTGTTGTGGTTTTATTACCTAAGTGTGATCCTAGACCCCTGTGTTGTGGTTGATTGTTTTGGTATATACCATGCTGAATTGTAGCTTAAGTGTTTGTGAAAATGACTCTATGCATATGTCTGAAAGGTGTCTTACTGATGATCTTGTAGAGTTGTTAAAATCTAAGAAACATGCTAGAGTATTTGTTCACATGCTGGAATATCTTGAAAATCAGAATCATGTATTACACAGTAGCATATCTGAATCTAAATCATTGATTAAGAAATATAAAAGAAAGAATAGAATATTGTGTGAGATGATTGAGAATCTGAAAATGAAAAATCAAACTGAAAGAAGCATGAAAACTGATGAGGAGTTTGAGATGAGTATGGTGGGGGAGCTCACATTTTTCTTGGGTCTTTAAGTCAAACAACAGAAGGAGGGTATATTTGTATCTCAAGAGAAGTATGCCAGAAACATTGTCAAGAAGTTTGGACTAGACTCCAAAAAACATGCCTCCACCCCCATGAGCTCTTCCACTAAACTGAATATGGATTCGTCGGGAGTTGAAGTAAGTCCTACATTGTATAAGAGCATCATAGGAAGTTTGCTCTACCTTACAGCCAGTAGACCGGACATTGCTTTCAGTGTGGGCGTTTGTGCCAGGTACCAAGCTAATCCGAAGGAATCTCATCTGACTGCTGCTAAGCGAATCATTCGATATGTGAATGGTACTGCAAACTATGGTCTGTGGTATTCAAAAGACTCAAATGATTGTCTTGCTGGGTATTCAGATGCTGACTGGGCTGGCAGTGTAGACGATCGGAAAAGCACTTCAGGCGGCTGTTTTTATCTTGGTAACAATCTTGTCTCGTGGATGAGCAAGAAGCAGAATTCAGTGTCTCTATCTACTGCAGAAGCAGAATACATCGCTGCTGGAAGTTGCTGCACTCAGCTTCTTTGGATGAAGAAACTACTTCATGACTATGGAATTCCTCAAGAAACGATGTGTGTCTTCTGTGACAACACCAGTGCCATCAATCTTTCAAAGAATCCTGTCCAGCATTCAAAGTCTAAACACATAGAGATACGTTACCATTTCATTCAGGATTTGGTAGAGGAAAGAGTTGTGTGTCTTGAGTTCATACACACCGACAATCAAAAGGCGGACATCTTCACCAAGCCTCTCGATGGTCCACGGTTTGAATCACTCCGTAAGACCATTGGTGTTGGTACAATTCCTTGACTCTCTTGTGTGTTATGTGCTTCACATATTTATAATATGATATGTTTGCTTGTGATGGGGCACACACTTCTTTGTTAGCTCTTTGTGCAACATGTTTATTGTTTGTTTGTCCATCTGTGGATTCTGTTGGTTCTTTCTTTGTTTGTTCAATCATTTTCTTCTTTTATGTCAAAAATCCAAAAATCACATAAAAATTAGAAAATCAGAAAGCTTGATTGACTTTGTTGAGTTTTTGTCTCAAAACTTGTTTTGCCTTGTACCTTTGTGCTAATGGCTTTGTGCATTTTCGAGCATTGCTTGTTTCTTTGCACTCATATCTATGTGGGAGAAATCTTGAAATCTTTGTGATTGTTGTAAATAGATCTTCAAACTTGTCATGAATGATTAGTGAATGTTTTTGTTGATCTTGAGACATGCATAGACTTGTGTCTATATATCTTCCCACTCTTTATTTTTGTTTTGCTAAAAAGAGCTCACCAAATGTAAATCTCCAAATGAAAAGAGATATTGAGCTGTAAAAGCCTGTCGCACATTCTAGTATTTGACTAGGAAAAAGGGTAAACGACCTTATATTGAAGTGTATGTTTATTCAAAAAACCAAAGGCTTATTCATTAAAGTGAAATATCTAATATCACTCTCACAATGAGAGGTGATTGACTCAAAAGATCAAAAAGATCAAATGTTATGATTGAAAGTGGAGTCAAATGTAAAGCTCCAAATCATGTTATCAAGTTTTGTGGGAAGTCATATATACATATTTCTATAATTGAGATGGGTCACATGATCTAGTGCTAATTGTGTATGCCTTGGTTGAATTGATCATTGAAGCTTCACATTAGACGAAGGACTATCTCATTTTTGATATCCACACACAACACACAAGTTTATGTTCAATAAATGCCATATTCATTTGTGTGATTGTACTTGATGAAATGTGTTTTCACATGCTCAATCTGTGTTAATTCAAGCACAAAAAGATTTTTGAGTGTTTTAGGTGTTTTTGGAAAGTATTTTGTTTGAAAAATCTGATAATTTCAAAAATCTTGTTTTGCCCTGTTTTGGCGGCTCAGTCGCGGGTATGTCAAGTCGCGAGCCTCAGTCGCATATTCGCTGGTCTTTTTTGGCGACTTGTTCGCGAGTGGAAGGTCCAGTCGCGAGGTTCACTCAGAGATTTTCGCGGCTCAGTTCGCGACTCACTCGCGGGTAGACCTTCCAGTCGCGAAAAACACTTAGAAAAATTTTCAATTTTTCGTCCTGGGATGTTTTGGCGGCTTGATCTGGCGACTTTTTGGCGACTCGTCTCAGTCGCGAAAATTGCGTGTTTTGGACATACAGGGGCAGTTTTTAAACTTCTTGTTTTTCCCTCGATCTTTTTGTGACTGTTCATTGTCTTTCTCATCTGCTCTTACCCATCACACCGTGTCTCCATTTTCGATCTCCATTGTTTGCCTCTTTTCAGATCAAGATCGTCGACTAACAGGTATGGTTTTTCTGTCTTGAACTCTATTTTACTTGTTGTTATGGTTTTCCCTCTGGATTTTTCACATTTGATTGTGATTTTGTGTTGGGTTTTTAGCTCAACTATTACTCTTTGTCCATGCTTAGCTTATGGAAGCTTGTGTTTCTGTTTTTGAGCTAGTTTATTTTGGGTGGTTTTGTTCTTCATCATGTGCTTAGCTAGGGTTAGCTAATTTTTGTCTAATCTGCTGTTGATGTCATGTTTCACTATGATCCTGTGTGGTATCCTGTTGATGTGTTGTTGAATGTGGGTCCTTTTTCAGCTAATTATGTGGTTCTATTTGGACTCCCTCTACTATGTAGTTCAATTTGGGCCATTTGTGTCCCTCATTGCTATTTTCTGACCATTTTCATCCAGCTATTAGGGTTTCTTCATTGTCCCTATATTTCCACTAACCCACTGCTAATAAAGTTTTTTTTTTTGGATTGTGTTCTGTCATTTCCCTTGTTCATAATGCAGACTGGTCATGTCACCATTCAAGAAAGCTGCTGTAAAAGGAGGTAGTTCCAAAGGGAAGGAACCAGTAATTGATGTTGATGATTTCCCACCTCAAACAAAAGGGACTCGCTCTTCATCAAAGAGATTCGATCCCGACAAGTTCAGATCATATGCAGCCTATCAGTCTTATGAGAATTTCTTTCTTCATGCCAAACCATTACTAGAAAGAGCTTTGGATCAGCCCTCACTTCATGACACTGACATTCCGAAATGGTTTGCTCACAAGGATTGGAATTACCTTCTCTCTGATCCGGATGACGCGTATGAAGAGTTGGTAAAAGAATTTTATGCTAACGCAATTGTGGAAGGAGATGAACTTAAGTGCTGGGTTCGGAAAAAGAGCTTTTCTGTCTCTCCTGCATATCTGGCAGAAATTCTTCACATCAACAGACCCATTTTCCGTCATTCGCCGGTTTACGATGATCTCTGTCCTGATGAGGAGCTTCTTAAAGAAAGTCTTGGTCAAGACTTGGAGTTCTCGCCCAATGGCAAATCCATCAGTGTTTCCTCTCTTTCTCCAAAACTGAGAGTGCTTACAATTGTAATGTTTCACAATTTGTACCCTTTATCAAGCACTGGGTATATGAACCTCGGACGGGCTTTGTTTCTTCATGATCTAATCTCTGATGTGGAAATAGACATCTGTGCTCATATCTTTCATGTTCTGCGCAAAACGGTTCTTCGAACTGAGTCTCAGATATGCGTTCCTTTCTGCAGTCTCATTTCACGGATCTTGAAGCTCAAGGGAATTTATCCAATGGCTGATGAATCTCCTATGTCCAAACCAAGTCCAATCAACATGCGTACATTCAATGCAAGCATTGGACATAGTCGGAAGAGAGCCAAACCAGAAACTTCTGCATCTCACAGTGACTCTCAGTTTAGCACTCTCTCCCTAGATGAGAAACTTGATCGCATTGTATCCTCTGTCCACGAGTTGAATACAAAGATGTCTGGGCTCACAGCTTCTCTACACCATCAAAGCACTCGGTGGGATATGAAGTTTACTTCTCTTCAAACTCAACTGGATCAAATTCAGAGAAAGCTGGAAGAGGATGACTAGTCTATTCCATGACAAAAAGGGGGAGAGATAGGCATGATCAGAGGGGGAGTGTCTTTACCTAAGGGGGAGTGTCTTTACATTCTTCTTCAGTTTCAGATTTCTCTTTAAGTTGATATATTGTGTTTTGTAAACTGTTATTCAGGATGTTTTGTGGTTTGTACCCATGTGCTTTTGTAAGCTTTTAGGGTTAATGTTTTATGCATAGTTTGTAGGCTTTATGGTTTGTACCTTGCTTAGTGCAGCCTTTATGCTATGTTAAAATCAGTACTTTAATCTAAATGTTATGCATTTTGGTTTATGTACTGTCACTCTTGTGCCCTTGTAGGATTGTTCCTAGATGCATATGCCTTGTGTGATATGCATTGGTTGAGTGTTGAGCATACAAGTGTCTTGCCTTGTGCTTGTTAACTTGTATGTCCTTGTGTTCATTTCAAGTGTGAATGAGCACTGTGATCACTACCTTGTGGTGTTCACTTGGTTGATCAAGCCATAGTTTGTTTCTTAACTCCATCTTTGCTTGATCACATATTGCCTGTTTCATATGCATTTATAATTTTCTGCTTACAATGATCATGGTGTATTGTTGTGTTTCAGGAGTATTGTGTTCATATGATTCAAGTGCTTCACAGCTTCTAGAGTTAGGTGTGAGTGAGTTTTGTTCAACTGTTCCCAACTCACATGTTAAGTCTAGAGTCTGTTTTAGGGTTTGGTCACGGAATAGCCAAAGGGGGAGATTGAAAGGTGAATTATTTCAACCATCTAATTGGCTTTATTCCGTGCCAAATTTGCTTGTAATTCAGCATTTAGTAACCCTGTATTTAGGTGGGTTTGATGTAAGGGTAGTGAGTGAGATAGAGTGAAGTTTGCTCAAGAGTGTGCAAGAAAACAGAGACTCGCGGCTGGGACTCGCGGGTGACTCCCGGCTGCAAGCCGCCAGAAGCACTACAGGACAAAACAGGACAACTGGCCATACGGTTATCTCGGGACTGGATCTCGCGACTTAGTCAAGCCGCGAGGTCAAGCCGCGAGCCACCCCTGTTTTGTAAAACCTGACGTTTCACATTCCTCTCCCACTCCAGTATAAATACCCCTATTACCCACGATTGAAAGAGAGCTTCCAGAGAGAATTTTGAGAAAGAAACCCTAAAGAAAAACAAGATTGATTCACACACAATCTATACCTTAGAGATTCTTCAAATTCCTCAACTCTCTTCCTCTCCATTGTCAAATCCTTGAGAGGCATTATACCAAACCAGGTTCTCACCATCATCATCATTGTGAGACTGCTGTTTGGATTTCTGGGAAGCAGTTAGGAAGGAACCAATCTTCATTGGTTGATACTATGGTCTAGTAGCGGAATCCGGGAAGCTAGAAAAGAAAAAGGTTCGGCGCAACCTCGTTGGAGCAAGAAGCTTGGAGGGCTTAGGTGCACTGGGTAGATTAGGCTTGGAGGGTCTATTGCTGTCCTTGTATCCCAACTGTATTTTCTAGTGGATTGTTTACCGCTTGGAGGGCGGGGAGAGGTTTTACGCCGAGAGCTTCGGTTTCCTCTTCGATAACACATCGCGTGTTGTCTTTGTGTTTGCATCTTCCTTCCTCTCTATCTTTGCCTTTTCATTATCTGCTGTGGTTTTATTTTGTTATGGCTTAGATAGTTTTTAACCAATTTCATATTATAGCATATGTTAAGTTTCCGCACACTAGTTGTTTGACATATTGCTTGAATTGGTTAAGTTGTAATTTGGGGGTCTAAACGTTCAAAGGTGTTTTGTACACGTTTTTTGAACTTTCAAATGACACAATATCTATTACTAATCCTTTGCGTAATTTGGCATTTCTAACCATCCACTCATTTTTGCTAACCCCCGCTCTATGGTAGCAAACACTAGTTAAAACGTAATACGGTTGATTCTTTGAACCTGCTTCAAGCTAGGATGACATGAGTAATCAACCAATCTTGGGGTAAATGGGCTCTTCTTCTTCTGTTTATTTATACTCAACCTTTTTTTAATTCTTCTTATACATTGAAGACGAGACTCAAGAATTTTATTGCGAATATATAATATATTATAATTATATAGCTATTTTCTTTCACTCATATAACTATCTAATTTAATTCATTAATCCGAATAATGAATAAAAAGATGAGGATATCTATTCAATTCGTTCTAACCATTTTTCTATAAATACTAGAAAGAAATAAATAGGGAAAAATTTATCTTTCAACGAATCGCACATAGAGATATTGCTAATACACATAGAGTTAATGGTATTTCATAACTAATCGATTGAGCAGCAGCTCGTAGACCACCTAAAAAGGAATATTTATTGTTTGGGCCATATCCTGAGATAAGAAGTCCAATGGGAGCAATACTTGAAACCGCAATCCACAAAAAAACCCTGATATTGAGATCGGCTAAAACAAGGTGATAGTCAAAAGGAATTACTGAATAACTTAGTAGAATTGCTATAACTACTATGGATGGTCCGATACTGAATAACCATCTCCCCTAGATGGAAGAAGATTTTCTTTGAAAATTAATTTTGTCCCATCTGCTAGAGCTTGAAGAACTCCTAAAGGACAGGAATATTCGGGTCCAATACGTTGTTATAGCCCTATGGATATTTCTCTTTCTAACCATACAATTACTAGTACGCCTATTGTGATTCCTAACACAAGAGTCAAAATAGGGGCAAGCACCCATATAATTCCATAGACCCCTTTTAAAGATTCCACTCTATAAAAAAAATAAAAAAAAAAAAAAAAATTGATATCTTGTACTTCCCTTATATCAATTATCATTTCAACGATCAACTTCTCCTATAATGATATCTATGCTACCTAGTATTGTCATAATATCAGCCAATTTCATTCTTTTAACTAACTGAGGAAGAATTTGCAAATTGATAAAACCAGGTGGTCAAATTTTCCATCTCCAAGGAAAACCACTCTGATCCCCAATCAGAAAAATTCCCAATTCCCCTTTAGGGGCTTCAACTCTCACATAAAGTTCTTGTTTCGGCAATTCAAAAGAGAGGGAGGGTTTTTTACTAATGAATCGATATTCAAAATCATGCCATTCTAGATACCTTTTTCTATCAAATTATCGTATTTCTAAATTCTCGTAAGGCCGCCCCGAAATTCCTTCCAGCACCTGTTGAATAATTTTGATGGATTCTGCCATTTCGCCAATTCAGACTGAATAACAAGCTAATGAATCCCCTTCTTTTTGACATTGTACTTCCCAATCAAATTAGTCGTAGCAGTCATAATGATCAATTTTTCGAAGATCCCATTGTATTCCGGACACTCGCAACATTGGTCCTGATAAACCCCAATTTATTACTTCGTCTCTACCAATAATGCCTATGCCCTCAACTCGTTCTTAAAAAAATAGGATTTCTTGTAATAAGTTTTGATATTCAGTAACTCCTATTAAAAAATAATCGTAGAAATCCAAACATTTATCTATCCATCCATAAGGTAGATCAGCCGCCACTCCTCCAATATGAAAATAATTATGCATCATTCTCATACCCGTAGCAACTTCAAATAGATCATATACTAATTCTCTTTCTCTGAAAATATAGAAGAAAGGAGTCTATGCACCAATATCTGCCATGAAAGGGCCAAGCCATAACAAATGAGAAGCTATTCGACTCAATTCCAACATAATTACTCTGATATAACTAGCTCTTTTCGGTACTTGAATATTTCCTAGCCGTTTTGGCCCATTTACAGTTATTGCTTCTATGAACATAGTAGCTAAATAATCCCAACGGGTTACATAAGGCAGATATTGTATAATAGTTCGGTTTTCCGCAATTTTTTCCATCCCTCTGTGTAAATAACCCAATATTGGTTCACAGTTAATAACATCTTCATCGTCTAAAGTACCAACTAGTCGAAGAACACCATGCATTGACGGGTGGTGGGGGCCCATATTGACTATCATGAGATCCTTTCTTATAACTAGTATTGTAAGGTTGAATTTAATCAACCATCTTATTGGCTTTATTCCATCCCAAATTTGCTTGTATTTTAGCATTTAGTAACCCTGTATTTAGGTGGGTTTGTTGTAAGGGTAGTGAGTGAAATAGAGTGTTGATTGCTCAAGAGTGTGCAAGAAAACAGAGACTCGCGGCTGCAAGCCGCCAGATGCAGCACACGTGCCAAGCATGCCAGAAGGTGAACAGTCATACTAGCTGGAGCACTACAGGACAAAACAGGGCAACTGGCCATACGGTTATCTCGCGACTGGGTCTTGCGATTTAGTCAAGTCGCGAGGCCAAGCCGCGAGCCACCCCTGTTTTGAAAAACCTGACGTTTCACATTTTCCTCTCACCCCAGTATAAATACCCCTTATACCCACAAATAAAAGAGAGCTTCCAGAGAGAATTTTGAGAGAGAAACCCTAGAGTAAAACAAGATTGATTCACCTACAATCTATACATTAAAGTCTCTTCAAATTCCTCAACTCTTTTCCTCTCCATTGTCAAACCCTTGAGAGGCATTTTACCAAAACCTTGTTCTCACCATATTCATCACTGTGAGAGGGCTGTTTGGTGTTCTGGAAAGCAGTTAGGAAGGAACCAATCTACATTGGTTGATGCTACAGTCTAGTAACGAAATAAGGGAAGTTAGAAAAGAAAAAGGTTCGACGCAACCTCGTTGGAGCAAGAAGCTTGGAGGGCTTAGGTGCACTGGGTAGATTAGGCTTGGAGGGTCTATTGCTGTCCATGTATCCCAACTACATTTTCTAGTAGATTGTTTACCGCTTGGAGGGCAGCGAAGAGGTTTTACGCCGAGAGCTTCGATTTCCTCTTCGATAACACATCGCGTGTTGTCTTCGTGTTTGCATCTTCCTTCCCTTTTATCTTTGCCTTTTATTATCTGCTGTGGGTTGTGATTTTAATTTGGCTTAGATAGTTTTTCCAATTCTATATTATAGTTTATGTTCATTTTCCGCACACTAGTTGTTTGACATAAAGCTTGAATTAGTTAATTTGTAAATTGGGGGTCTAAACGTTCAAGGGTGTTTATACACATATTTGAACTTTCAAGTATATTCATAAGTTTTTCCTCGATTCATTCTTCTACGAATTGCGTAAAACGAAAAACAGTTTATTAAAATTCAACATCTAATAAAGCAAATAGTTCAAAATGACTCTTAAAATTAACGAGCTTTTGATTCTCAAATACCCAACTGATTTATTAAGTATTTATAAAATACTCTCTTTTTCTTTGACAAATAAGACAGCAATCGTTGACGTTTTCCCAAAATTTTATAGAGACCTCTTTAAGAGGAATAGTCTTTTCTGTGCAATTCTAAATGTGAAGTAAGTCTTCTTATTTTATTGGTCCAACTAAATACTTGAAATTCAACAGATCCCCTGTTTTCTTCTTTTTTTTCTTGTGAAATAAGCGAGATGAATGAGTTTTGTACCATAAAAATGAATCGACCCTCTCTCTTCTTTTTTTTTTTTTTAGATATTTTTATCCATATATTTATTGATCAATAATAATAATTACACTCATTTTAATTTGATATACACAATAATTCTTAATTTCATTAAGAAGTCTTAATTTTGTCAAACTTACTTATTTTAGTAGTCAATAATCAATCCAATTTTAAAATTAAGTATCCTATATCAAAATGATGTGTAAGATAATAAGATAATGGGAGTGTTTATTTCTTTGTCTTCATATACTCGCTATGGTACGTGAATCGAGTCAAAATGTACCATTAATGAATTTTCAAGAATTCAACTGATATTTTGTACTATAATTTTGACATGACATGGAACCATAAACCCTCTAAATATTGAAGACATTTGCTAAACTGTAATACGCATGACTATCCTTATTTTTCTATGTGCATTCGTTTAGTCATTTTGGTGGGGGCCTAGATGGTCTGAAATTAGAATAAGTACCAAAAAAAAAAAAAAAAAAAAAATGTATAGGAGGAAATTAGTTGTGAAGTCTGGGTCATTTATGTCACACATGCCACAATTTATATTTCCAATTGAAACCAACCTTAAGGGGTTGATTAGAGATTATAAGTTTTAAGTCCTCAGGTGACCTATAAAGTTTTGGCTTCAAGTTTTCTAGCCCAACATATCTAGGGATCATTTTTAAGGGATTAATCTTTCTTGTAATTATCCATGTAAAAGGATGGATCGATCACACTCACCTAAGGATTAGTCAGATATTTTAAGGTTGGTTGTAATTAGCTTAATTGGTAAAATATATTATTATCGAATAAAGTATTTGGATTTAATCATACTTATACCAAAACTTAATTGGTATCTTGACTTAGTGATAAAAAACAGTCTTTATGAAATGAATGTCATAAATTCAAATTAGATAATATCTAAAAAGAATTAGGAAATCTATGAGTCTTGCATGCCAACGTTTGCCCAAAAAAATAAAATAAAAAAAATTCCAATTTCGTCCAATCTTCCACCTAGCTAGAATGCCATGACTTATTTAAAAGCGTAAGAAAAATAATCGATATATATATTGATAAAGTATATATGACAGCCTCAAATGTATAGCCTCTAAGTCTTAAGTTCCTAACATTAGCTTAATTTCTAATTCCTATGCAATGCATTGTTCATTATTATTATTATTTTGGGATTAGTAATGCAATATATATATATATATATATATGTGTGTGTGTGTGTGTGTGTTGTTATCATTAATATGCAACACTAATAAATTTATATTAGTTCAATACCTTCTTTTCTGATGGTAGACTTTCACCTCCGGCGAGTGAAGCAAGCAATAACACACAACACGCCAAGAACGATGCACTGCAATTCCTCATCTCTATTCTCTTTTGTCCTAACACAGATATAAGCCCTCGGCATCTAGCATCTCTCTTTGTTTTGCAACTTACATTCTTTGCTAGTTCATTCTTTCCTTGCATACACAAAAAGTGTGTATTCTTAAACTTTATATATGAGACCTTATTTCACGCATACGTATAATAGGTTCCTTAACTTTTACTTATGCTTGTGAACTTTATGAAGGCTAATTATCCCTTTATCTGGGTAAAGCATCCTTCTATTAATCCTAATCACTTTATATCTCGATGGTTAAAGCTAGATTCTATCACTTCTTACTTGATTATGGGGTCACATATGTCATGGCCATGCATTTTCAGTTCTTTTTATATATATTGCAGCACCTAGCTAAATCCCTTTTTCTTTCCCCATGTTGAGAGTGGGTCGGAGGGAGTTAAAGGGTCTAGAATATGATCCAAAATGCACTTTGTAAGGTCATGTTTTTATGTGGTTGGCATATCCTTCAACAAAATGCATTTTACATATAATTGAGTCTTAATTTTTAGTGTGTTCAAGAAGACCTTGACTTTGAAAAACAAGTGGTATTATTGAAGACACAAGACTACTCAAGAAAAGCTGAAACCATAGGTCCCAATACCTTCTTGATACCTGTTATCGATATATTGAGATTTAATGAACCTTGATACCTAGCTCAACACCTTTCAATCTATTGAGCTTTAGGAAAATTGAATATAAAATTCTTTTCTTAAGCCCATGATGACTTGGCTTTCTAGGGATTCATGTACTAGGGTTCCTGAGCATATAAAAGACATGTTTAATAACCATCATCACAGAGACAAAGAGACATGCACGCATAACAGGAGTTGATGCGATGTTTGTGTGCCTTAAGCCCATGATGACTTGGCTTTCTAGGGATTCATGTACTAGGGTTCCTGAGCATATAAAAGACATGTTTAATAACCATCATCACAGAGACAAAGAGACATGCATGCATAATAGGAGTTGATGCGATGTTTGTGTGCCTAGGGTTTTGTGTTAAGCCATTTATGGTTCATCCAAGCATGGATTGAAGAATTCTGCAAAGCCACAACAATAATAATAATAATAAAAATGTTGCTATAGAGTTAGTCACAGATAAGGAGATTCGTGCAAAGGGGAAGTCTTCTACAATATCAAATTCAATTGGGAATTGGAGCTGAGACTGGCATAGCTCAATAGGTTCTATTGTAGGTAAATATTTCTAGATAAGCCTACAGAGTAAGATTCGTTATACTTATAACCACTTTTTCTTGATTAGTAAATTCTTAGGGAGTGGTGACCTAAAATTCACCTAGTAAGGTTTTGCCTACGAGTATTTTCCTCATCATTTTCAAATCGTTGTGTTGACCTTATTTTCTGCTGCACTCTAATTTAGTTTAGTGATTTAATTGTACCTTAATCTTATTTACAAGTAATTTGATTAATTAATCAAACTGAGTAATTGAATTGATTAACTGTGGTCAATCTATAACCCAACACAATTAATTAATACATAATTACTAACTCTAATATCTTAGACCCATTAGTTTGAGAAAATATGTGTTCAAAGTTAATGCTTTTGTAATATCCAAATGCACTCATTTTCTTACACGTTATCTAGTTGGGTGAATGTTAAGGCTATCATTAATGTTTGAAAAGATATTCAAGTTATTGGAGAAGTCTTGAATCTTTTTTTCTTTTCTTTTCTTTTTTTTTTTTTTTTTGAGAGAGAAGTCGACTTATATTATTCCAATGAAACGGCTTAATCGGCCTGAACAAAACAAAAAACTGATGGTGGAACATCCTCCATCCATATTATTAGGTTCTAAGACTTTAGGATCTAAATGTATTAGAACTTCAATGTGTAATGTTGGCAAACCATGAACAAAACTTAGAGTTTAGATTTAGGCTGCTCAAGGTGTGTTTATGTGTAAAGTTGGAATTGAGTAATTGTAGGAAATTACTATTCAATTTCTGCAAGGCTCGATCAATCGAAGCTTGTACAGATTGTTTTTTCTACAGAATTTCCAACTCAGCCCAAGCCCATATGACGTGTAGGGTTTTATGTTTTGCTTAAAGTATAAAAGAAAAAGCCCTAGCCACGTTTTAGAAGTTGTTAATATGCTGTGTGTGTGAATCTTCTGTGAGATCTAGAGGTGTTTACCTTCATACACACTTAGGGTTATCAAGATCAAGATTGGTGTCGAGAACTTGGTGATCTCTTCAGTTGCTATTTTAAGAGCTTAAAGAAAACACAAGTGGGAGTACTTGTGGTTGCTGTGGATCAAGGAAAGAAGTAGTCCATGGACTTGAAGCTGTCACGTGGTCGTGATAGTAAGTTTTTTACTCGAGGTAGTAACAGGATGTTAATGGTCTAAGTCTTATTGTAAAATTTCAATTTTTTCATAGTGGATCTATTTTACCTTGAGGATAGCTAGGTTAAATCCTCCTCAGGTTTTTTTACTGGTTTGGTTTTCCTGAGTTATCATATCGTTGTGCTATTTACTTTTCTGCATTGTTTACTTGATATGACTTGTTTGTGTTAACCTAAATCTGTATAATTTATCTAAGTGATCACTTAGCTAAATAACTCAGTTAAACAACTTGTGTTTTAAGGGGTCTAAAAACATACAAGTGGTATCAGAGCGGGTTAGCTCTAGTATTTAGATCCTTTGATTTAAGAGTTGATCCTTGACCCTTGTTGTCGTGGAACATGGTCACTCTCTTGTGATCCCACCTCACTTTGATGGGAACAATTATGCCTACTAGAAAGTAAAGATGAAAGCATTCCTGAAATCTATTGATGAGAGAGTTTGGAATTCCGTTGAATACAGATGTGAGAAGCTGACTACTCCTATAAGCGAGTGGCAAACTTCTCAGAAAGAAGCAGCCACTTTTAATAGCAAAGTCATGAATGCTATTTTTAATGTTGTATCTATGGAGGAATTCAAGAAAATCTCTAATGTTGAGGTTGCTTATACTGCAAGGAATATTCTTCAAACTGTGCATGAAGGCACAAAGGCAGTTAAGATTAACAAACTGCAACAGTTAACTACTAGATTTGAAAGTATTAGAATGTCTGATGATGAATGTTTTGATGAATTCTATGCTAAACTGAATGATATTGTTAACTCTAGTTATAATTTGGGTGAAATATATGATCAACCTAAGATTGTTAGGAAGATTCTTAGATCCCTGACTGAGGACTTTAGACCCAAAGTGACTACCATTACTGAAAGCAAGGATGTGGACTCCATCCCTGTTGATGAACTTGTAGGATCTTTACAGTCCTATGAGTTAGACCTACCTAAGACAAACAAATCCAAATCAATGGCTCTTAAGTCAGTTGATGATGTTGACAGTAATGGATTTAATGATGAACTCACTACTACTGAGATTGCATATCTTGCCGAGAACTTTGGAAACTTTCTTAGGAACAACAACAGAAGGGAAAGAGGTAAAAACAATGTTGTACCTAGGAATTTTAAGAGGAATGAACCCAATAAAGTGAACAGTACTGATAAACCTAAAGAGAAAGTAGGTCAAACCTCTAATAATCCTATGGATCAACAATGTTTTGGTTGTCAAGGGTATGGTCATGTGAAATCAGAATGTCTTACATTCTTGAGATCAAAGGGTAAAGCTATGGCTATAACCCTTAGTGATGATGAAGTTTCTGATCATGAGTCTGGTAGTGATGAGGATGGAAACTTCATTACTTTCACAGCTACTACTATAGTTGATGAAAGTGTTGTGATTGAGGAGAACCCTTCTAATGGGGAACTCTCTGAGAATGCTAATTTGCAAGAAGCATATAATAAGTTTTGCAAGGTTGCTGCAAAGGATGCTATGAATGTTGATTTAGGTTTAAAGAAAATTGCTTCTCTTGAACTTGATAAGAAAAATTTTCTGTTGAAATTGTTTGATGCTAATGAATTGCTTGATAAGGTGAAGACTGAGAACATGTTGTTGCTTGATAAGGTTAAGAACTTGGAACTTGAATTATCTATTGCTAGAAAACAAAAAAATAGGTTTGCTAGTTCTAAACTTAAACACATGTTGAGTATTCAGAAGTCTCCCTTAGAAAAAACTGGTCTAGGTTTTGAAGATAGCATCTCCATGTCTAAGACTCATTCCACAAACTTTGTTTCTTTTTCTGTGCCCCCCCGTGAGTGAGATTGTCAAACCATTAGAAGTTACACCTCCAAGGAAGATTAGGGTTGATCTTAAAGAATCTAAGCCTAAGAATCCTACCCTTCCTAAGGATAAGTTGCATGATAAACCTTTATGCATTTGTCATTTTTATGGAAAGACTGGACACATTTGTCCAAACAGTTTCAAGTTGCAAGCTACTAAACCTGCAAATAAGCCAAAAGTATCTGTGCCTCAAGTACAAGATCCTATGGTACTTATTGGTGAGTTGGTAAAGGCTTTGAACTTTTATACCAATCCTGGAGTTGCTCATCATTCTAATATGAATAATAACTTCAATGCAAGAGTGACATCTAAAAAGTTTTGGATATAAAAGGCTCAATCTAATTAAGTCTTTCTAACATGGTCCTTGTGCTTCATCTCTCTACTCTTTGTGACCATTCTTCTTCGTTGTTTTGTTTTCTTTATTTTTAGGATTTGCATTCGATAACATTCATACATTTTATGATAGGTTGTTTTTGTTATTCTTTTCAAAAATAAAAAATTTAAAAAAAAAAAAAAAAAAAAAAAAAAAAAAAAAAAAAAAAAAAGGAAAAGGAAGGAAAAATGTGTTTTGCATTATTTTTCTTGGATTTGTAATCAAGGCTAACCATATTATCTTTACATAACATGCTTATGTACTTTTTTTAGCTTGGATGAGCTTATTTTACTACACTTTGCTAGTTTTAGTTTTGTAGTGCATGTTGTGTGGGAGTTGTTTATAGTTTTTGATCACATGATCTTGATCTTGAAGTCACATGTTTTTTATTATAAGAACTAAAAAATCCTAAGAGAAAAGCATAAATAACCATCTCACCATTGTTTACTAGCCAATCATGAACACCTTAGTGCATATCATAAGATTTTGTGCTCGAGAAAGTATAGCACATGCACAAAAAGAACATAATGTGTAGTCTTGGCTTCATAATAAAATTGGTGTTAGGTTCTAAGGAATTATGAACTAATGTATTAAAACTTCATTTTGTAATGTTGGCAAACCATGATCAAAACATTTTAGTCTTGTTTAGACTTGCTCAAAGTATGTGTTTTTATATAAAGTTGGAATCAAGTTACTGCAGGATTTACTGTGTAAATCTGCCTAGCCACGTTTTCTGGTTGCTCTTTATGCTGTGTGTGTGAATCTTCTGTGAGATCTAGAGGTGTTTGCCTTCACATACACTTAGGGTTTCCAATCTCCAGATTGATGTCGAGAGCTTGGTGATCAATTCAATTGCAGATTCAAGAGCTTAAAGATACACAAGCACTCGTGCTTGTACTTGCTAGGAATCCAAGAAAGAAGTAATCCGTGGACTCGGAACTATCACGTGGTCGTGGTGGTAAGTTTCCTGCTCGACGTAGCAATAGAATGCTAGTGGTCTAAGTCGCTATTGTATAAATTTCAATTCTTTCATAGTGGATTCGGTTTACCTTAAAGATAGCTAGGTTAAATTCTCCCCAGGTTTTTTACCGATTTGGTTTTCCTGGATTATCATATTGTTGTGTTCTTTATTTTCCGCACTTTTCAATGATATGATATATTTGTGTTAACTTAGATTTGATAATTTGACTTAGTAATCACTTGGCTAATTAACTAGATTAATCTAGTTGTGTTTTAAGAGGTCTAAAAACAAACAAGTGGTATCAGATTAGGTTGTTCTCTTGTTGTAGATCTTTTGATCTAAAAGCTAATCCTTGACCCCTGTTGTCATGGAACACAGATACTCTCTTGTCATTCCACTCACTTTAATGGGAATAATTATACTTATTGGAAAGTAATAATGAAAGTATTCCTAAAATCAATTGATAAGAGAGTCTGGAACTCCGTTGAATACGGATGGGAGAAGCCCAATACTCCTGTTAGTGAGTGGCAAACTTCTCAGAAAGAAGCAGCCACTTTTAATTGCAAAGTCCTGAATGCTATCTTTAATGTTGTTTCTATGAAGGAATTTAAGAGAATCTCTAATGTTGAGATTGCTCATACTAATTGAAATATCCTCCAAACTGTGCATGAAGGCACAAAGGCAGTTAAAATTAATAAGTTGCAGCAATTAACTACTAGATTTGAAAGCATTAGGATGTCTGATGATGAATCTTTTGATGAATTCTATGTTAAGCTTAATGATATTGTTAATTCTTCTTATAATCTGGGTGAAATCTATGATCAACCTAAAATTGTTAGGAAGATTCTTAGATCTTTAACTGAGGATTTTAGACCCAAAATGACTGTCATCACTGAAAGTAAAGATGTGGACTCCATTCTTGTTGATGAACTTGTAGGATCTCTTCAGTCCTATGAGTTGGACCTACCTAAGACAAGCAAATCCAAATTAATGGTTCTTAAGTCAATTGATGATGTTGATGTGAATGGATTTAATGATGAGTTCTCTGCTACAGAGATTGTCTATCTTGCTAAGAACTTTAGAAATTTTCTTAGGAACAATAATAGAAAGGCAAGAGGTAAAAACAATACTGAACCTAGAAATTTTAGGAGGAATGATCCCACTAAGGTTAATAACACTGAAAAACCTAAAGAGAAAATAAGTCAACCTTCTAATAATTCTATGGGTCAACAATGTTTTGGGTGTCAAGGGTATGGTCATGTGAAATCAGAATGTTCTACATTCTTGAGGTCTAAGGGTAAGGCTATGGCTGTAACCCTCAGTGATGATGAAGTTTCTGATAATGAGTCTGGTAGTGATGAGGATGAAAACTTCATTGCTTTCACTACTACTGCTGTTGTTGATGAAAGTATTACTGTTGAAGAAAACCCTTCTGATGGGAAACTCTCTGAGGATGCAGATTTACAAGAAGCTTATAATAAACTTTGCAAAGTTGCTGCAAATGATACTATGAGTGTTGATCTAGGCTTAAAGAAAATTACATCTCTTGAACTTGATAAGAAAAATTTGCTTGTGAGACTGTTTGATGCTAATGATTTGTTGAATAATGTGAAGACTAAGAACATGCTTTTGCTTGACAAAGTTAAGAATTTGGAACTTGAATTATCTATTGCAAGAGAACAAACTAATAGGTTTGCAAGCTCCAAACTTGATCACATGCTGAGTGTTCAAAAGTCTCTCTCTAACAAAACTGGCTTATGTTTTGTAGAAAGCATCTCTATGCTTGAAACCAATTCCACAAATTTTGTTCCTTCTTCTAAGTCCTCTTTGAGTTGTCAAACCTGCTAAAGTTACACTTCCTAGGAAAATTAGGGTTGATCTTCAAGAATCTAAACCTAAGACTCCTAACCCTCCTAAGGGCAAGTTGCATGATAAGCCTGCATGAGTTTGTCATTTTTGTGGAAATTCTGGGCACATTCGTCCAAACTGTTTCAAGTTGCAAGCTGCTAAGCGAGCAAAAAAGCCAAAAGTACTTGTGCCTCAAGCACAAGATCCTATGGTACTTATTGGTAAATTGGTAAAGGCTCTAAACTTTTATTCCAATCTTGGAGTTGGTAATCATTCAAGTGTGAATATGAACTTCAATGCTTGAGGTGCATCTAAAAGTTTTGGATGCAAAAGGCTCAATCTAATTGAGTCTTTCTGACATGGTCCTTGTGCTTCATCGCTCTACTCTTTGTGACCATTCTTCATTGTTGCTTTTGTTTTCTTTGTTTTTCTAGGATTTGCATTACATAACATTCATGCATTTCATTCTAGGTTTTTTTGTTATTTCTTTTCAAAAATAAAAAATAAAAAATAAAAAACAAAAACAAAAAAAAAGGAAGGAAAAGGGAAGCAAAATGTGTTTTGCATTACTTGTCTTGGACTTGAAATGAAGGTTGGCCAATTTATCTTTACATAACATGTCTTTGTACCTTGTTTAGCTTGGATGAGCTTATTTATTGCACTTTACTAGTTTGAGCTTTGTAGTGCATGTTGTGTGGAAAAATGTTTATAGTTTTTGATCATATGATCTTAATCTTGAAGTCACATGTCTTTGATTGACAGACTTGAACTTATTGAGAAAGGTATAAATAACCATCTCACCACTGTTTACTAGCCACCTTAGTGCATATCGTAAGATTTTGTACTCGAGAAAGTGTAGCACATGCACAAAAAGAACATAAGGTATAGCCTCAGAATAAATGCTAAAATTGATGAGTACATTATCAGGGCTTTTATTAATAAGTTTTTGATCAAATAAAATTGGTGTGTACAATATGAGACAAATCAAGAAACTTACATGATTGCAAGCTTTTATTCTAGAAGATGTGGGAGTTATATGATGTAACTCTTTAGGTGATAGTCTCTTTCAAATCTATGTTGTTAGGTTCTAAATGTTAAGAACAATTGGCAAATCGTGAACACAAACTTGTCTAGATATAGATCTTAGAGTCTATAGGTTTTATTAGACAATGCTCAATGTGATTCAAGTCAAGATTCAAGAACATACAAGCTGCAGGAAGAAGATTTCATAATCTGTCTGGTTCGATCGATCGAAAGTCGTATCTCCAGAATTTTAATTAAGCCCAAACAGCAATTCAAGTCCATTTAGGATTAGGGTTTCTAATCTACTTCTCCCAGTATATAAAAGAAACCCTAAGCACGTTTTTATGAGGCTTTTTAGAGAGAAAAGAGTGTGCCTCTTTTGTATTTAGGGTTTTGTTCCTAAAAAGCTCTCTTATGTCTTCAACCGGTGCTATTCCTTGAAGAATCTCAAGATCCGGTATTGTAGAAGTTACTGCCTTCTCTTGTCATCAAAGGTGTTGATGATCTAAACCTTCAAGGGTGGTCTTGGAGTCACAAACAGGAGAGTTTGTTTTGCAAAATCTTTGAGTGGGATCTCAAAGTCACAAACGGGGGTGTTTGTGTTTTGCAAAAGCCAAAGAAAGAAGGAGTCCGTGGATTTGGAGCTTGCACATGGTCGTGTCAGTAAGTTCTACTGGTTGGTAGCAATAAGAAGTCAAGCATGGGGGTTTGTAAGTCTTATTGTATGAACTTCGATTCTTTCTAGTGGATTTGCTTTTTACCTTGAGGATAGCTAGGTCAAATCCTCCCCAGGTTTTTTACCGGTTTGGTTTTCCTGGGTGATCATATCATTGTCTTATTTATTTTCCGCTGCTATACATTGATATGATATATTTGTGTTAACCTAGATCTGTTAATTTGACTAAGTAATCACTTGGCTAATTACCTAGGTTAATTTGTTTGTGGTTTTAAGGGGTCTAAAAACTAACATATGTGATGAATTTTGTAGAAAGTGTGCTTAATTACTATTCACATATCACCTCACATGTATCTCAAGTTTTTGCTAGTTGCGCACACTACACATGTTACTCTTTCTAAACTTAGTACATGTTATTGTGTGTGATTTTTTTTTGGCCATCCAAGATTGAAAATCTCTTGATTGAAATGCAAAATATGTTTGAAGTTTAAGAATTTAAGGATAATTGATTGAAAACCTTATTTTTGAGAAGTCTGGGTTCAAAACAAGTGTTTTTGAAGAGCATTTCATTTCATACTCATGCATTTTATTCATAAAATACTATGCTTCGAGGAGTTTCTGCATAAAATTGCTCTGTTTTTACAAAAATTGTGTTTTCCAGATTTTCGATTGATCAAATCTGTTTCTCGACCGGTCAAAAATGCGATTAAAATTTTGGTTTGAATATGACCATTTCAATCGCTACTCGATTGGTTCTGGATCAATCGAAGGCATTTTCAATCGATCGAATCTAATTTTCGATCAATCGAAAATCGCATAAAGAGTTATTTTAAAACCTTGAGTTTTCACGTGTTCAATCACTTTCAAACTTTTTCAAAACACTTTTCTCTCTCTCTTCGATCGGTCAAGGCTTCAAATCACTATTTTTGTTGTTTTCCCTCAAATTTCTTTAAGGGTTTTTGTCCTCTAAGGCTGGTAAGACCTTTTTGCCCCTCCTTTTTTCATTTATTTTCATGTTTCATGCATTTTTTCATGCATTTTAGGGAGAATGTCAAACCTATGAAAATTTGGGATTTTTTTTAATTTCATTCAATTCTTTTAAAATTAATCATTGGGTTTTTGTTATGGGATGTTATTAAACTATTCCTTGGTGTTTAATTTGATCAATTTGATAATTTTGGAAAAATTGGATTTCCTAGGGCTGGTAACTACCCGAATTGGGGATTTTGTTCAATTGAGCTTCATTTGATAAAATTGGCTTATTAGATTGATTGCTTTGATCATTATTTTATGTTATCTATCTTGTGTAATGATCAATTTGGTCAATTTGCTGGATTTTTGAAAGTGGGTTTTCAAATTTGGGGTTTTTTTTATTTAAACTCTATGCTCAAGCCAATTTTGTGATTGTAAAGTGCAATTGAACTTATTCTCATTGCATTAAAACATGCATCATATGTTGATAATGTTCATGCATCATAAAGAATTATTATTTCTATATTTTTCTGTGCTAACATGTAGTCTACCTTTGGTTTTTCTATTTTTTCTTTCTCTCTATCTCTGTTGTGTCGGTCATTTTGATCCTTAGCATCATGGTTAGGAAGACTAGAGCCCATAGGACCTCCACCTCTTCTTCTTCCCCCACCTTTGATAGTGAGAGGCTCCTGAGTGAGAAAAACCAGGAAGCATATGAGAAGCTGAACCTTCGTTGGAATATTTGGGGTGAAAGGAAAGTTTTGTTAGACAAGCTAGATGGTGAGATTAGGAGAAACTTTAACCGTAGGGGCTGGTTACCTTTGTTGGATGTTGATCATCCTTCTCCAGCTACCTTGATCAGAGAGTTCTACTTGAACCTCTATGTCCACTCCTATGATTCCAACACTCCTGTGAAAAGTTGGATACGGGGTGATGAGTACACCATTACTCCTTCGGTAGTGGCTGCTGCTCTTGGGGTGCCATTGGTCCAGCATCCTTTTTATCCGAAAGATTAGTCTCCAGCCCTTGATGACATTATGTCATTTATTACTGGTACTTCTATCCAGTGGGGTTCTAATCCTCGGATCACCTCTCACGAGTTGACCAAGACTCATTATCTCTTTTTCCTAATTTCTTGCCATTCCATCTAGCCCATCTCTCATTTGCAAACCATCCCTATCGAGCGTTGTGCGTTTTTGTATGCCCTTGTCTCGGATGCTCCTATGAGCTTTTCTCATCTTTTCATTTGTTCTTTGATTGAGGTTCATAGGAGTAGTTCTACTGCACATGCCCTTTTCTTCCCCGTTTTTATTCACCAGATTTTGTTACATCTAGGTTTAGATGAGTTTCCAGCTCAGCCTCCTTCTCTTGATGACATTATGTCATATCTCACCAGTACTTCCATTCAGTGGGGTACTGATCCTCATATCACCTCCCATAAGCTTTCTGAGATCCATTATTTGTTTTTCCGGATTTCTTGTCATTCTATCTGACCCATCTCTCACTTGCACGCCATTCCTATTGAGCGATGTGCAATTTTTGTATGCTCTTGTGACTGATGCTCCTATGAGTTTTCCTACTCTTTTCATTCGTTCCTTGGTTGAGGTTTATAGGAGTAGTTCTACAGCACATGGTCTTTTCTTCCCTGTTTTTATACATAGGATTTTGTTACATCTAGGTTTAGAGGATTTTCCCGAATCTGAGCCCATACATATTATAGCTCTCATAGGTGCCACCTTTCTTAGGCAGAAAGCAGCTCAGATGAAAGCTGGCTCTAAAAGCCCTAGAGTAGAGTCTTCCACAGGTGCTGCAGCTCAGCCTCCTTCTTCAGGTAACCCTATTGCTAAGGCTTATGTCGATCCCACTGTCGCTGTTGATCCTCCACCTTCGTCTTTGTGTGATTCATCCATTCAGAATATGTTGGATACTGTCATAACCGTTCAAGCGACGCATGGATAGCTTTTTGTGGATGTGCTCACAGAGCTTCAGGCTTTGCGTACAGATTTGGCGAGTGTTCGATAGTCTACTCCACCACCTTCTTTTAATGATGAGTCTTGATTGCCCTTTGGCAATTCGTCACAAAAAAGGGGAGTATATATTGATGGAGATAAGGGGAGATTTTGAGTTTTTGGAGCTTTGGAGCTTTAAATTGTATCTAGGTGCTTCATGATGTATTATTATCTTTGGCTCATGATGTATTTATCTTGATGTATTTATTTTTATGGGTTGTATATGTTAGGGGGAGACACTTTGTTTTATGTTTTTATTTCTATTATTGTTTCTTGTTTCACATGTGCTACATTGATTATTGATTTATATTATAAGGTTATTCATGATATATGTCTTTTATTTTTTTTTTTTTGTGAAATCAAGAATTTTATTTTGTTTTACTTGTATTTTCCATACATGTGTTTATGTGTTTGTTGAGTGTTTCAGAAATATACAGGTTTATTCAGTCGTGTTGTTGTCTACACTGGCAACTGAGACATAGTAGTTAGGTTGAATTGTTTTTAGGCATGTTTAATGGGCTATTTTGTAACTTTAAGCATTTCAGTTTTGTTATATGTTTTGTCACGGATTGTCAAAGGGGGAATTTGTTAGGTTCTAAGACTTTAGGCTGCTCAAGGTGTGTTTATGTGTAAAGTTGAAATTGAGTAATTGCAGGAAATTACTATTCAATTTCTGCAAGGCTCGATTGATCGAAAATTAAACTTGATCGATCGAAGCTCGTGCAGATTGTTTTCTCTGCAAAATTTCAAACTCAGCCCAAGCCCATATGACGTGTAGGGTTTTATGTTTTGTTTCAAGTATAAAAGGAAAAACCCTAGCCACAATTTAGAAGTTGTTGATATGCTGTGTGTGTGAATCTTCTGTGAGATCTAGAGGTGTTTACCTTCATACACACTTAAGGTTATCAAGATTAAGATTGATGACGAGAACTTGGTGATCTCTTCAGTTGCTGTTTTAAGAGCTTAAAGAAAACACAAGTGAGAATACTTGTGGTTGCTATGGATCAAGGAAAGAAGTAGTCCGTGGACTCAGAGCTGTCACGTGGTTGTGGTAGTTAGTTTTCTACTCGAGGTAGCAATAGGATGGTAGTGGTCTAAGTCTTATTGTAAAACTTCAATTCTTTCATAGTAGATCTATTTTACCTTGAGGATAGCTAGATTAAATTCTCCCTAAGTTTTTTTCCGGTTTGGTTTTCCTAAGTTATCATATCGTTGTGTTATTTACTTTTCTGCATTGTTTACTTGATATGACTTGTTTGTGTTAACCTAGATCTATATAATTTATCTAAGTAATCACTTGGCTAAATAATTAAGTTAAACAACTTGTGTTTTAAGGGGTCTAAAAACGTACACATACAACAGTATCTGACAAGCTAAGCACTAATCTCGCCAAATAATGTGCAACTTTGTTATTCTCTCTTTTCGTATGAGAGTAGGATAATTCTGAAAAATTTCTCTCTACTATGTTCGCATCTTGAATGAGTAAACCATATGACGCTCAACTTATATTTTTTGACCTCAAGGCTTCCGTAACAACACTCGAATCCCCTTCAATCAAAACACTATCCACTCCAACTTCTTCAGCAAACTCAATGGCTCAGGTTGCTGCCATAGCTTCAATCTCCACCGGTTTGTAAGCTTGACTGAGTCATTGAGCAAGTGATGCGATCATCGACCCATCATGATCTCTAATCACAATGCCAATACCTAAACGGTTTGAGTTTGAACAAACAATGCCATCATAATTGATTTTGAAGGAATTAGAGGGAGGGGGCATCCACTATATTTGACTAGCTGGTACAGACCTTGTAGAATCAATTTGGAATAGAGAAAGAAGAGAAAAAAATTACAACCGCTTTGTTAATTGTACCCTCATAAAAATTTGATCTTTGATAACTGAATCTCAGAATAAAAAGTCATCAAAATATGCATGCCACTCTATTTTAAAGCTAACAATATGGTTTTATTATACCCAAAAAAGCAATGTGGATTTATTAGCCTTTGGTGCCAAATCAAATTTAAGAGATATATAAGTTTTTTTTTTTTCTTGGATGAATGAATGAATGAATTTATTAAAGAAAAACAACCTATACAAACAACAATTCAACAACTACTAATGTTGTAACAAAACATATATACAATTCAACGTCAATTAATGTTGTAACAAAACACATATATTCAGCAACAAGTGATACAAACCACATTAGCTGCAAGAAGGTAATTGGCATCAACACAACATCCCTCAATTAAGCCTATTAGGTTTTTAGTTTTGGCTAATTCTAGGACAAATTTCTATGTCTTTTGGGTTATGCTTGTATTGTAAGTTTAGGTACTGAAGACCATATTGAAGCTGGAAAAAAAGTTCTAATCAAGCCAGTTTAATTGTTCGAGCAAAGTCAAACCTCAGCTGAGCCAAGTTGAATATCTTAGTAGAGCAAGACCATTTTCAATCGAGCGAGATTGAACCAAAGACTTTCATTAGACCTTTGTTCAAGGGTGGAACCAAGGGGCGGCGAGAGGGGGCAACTGCCCCCCTTGACTCCACTAGAAATTTCGCATACATATTACCATTAAGCAAATTTAACCTAACATATAAAAAAATAAATAAATAAATAAATAAAAAACACTCCAGACTTGGGAACAGTGAAACCTAACATCAAAAAGAAGGAAAAAAAAGTTACTACGTAGTCTTTATACTCCAAAGTCTATATCATACCAATCTTGTCCTATGCTTTTTTTGCCTTATCCCAAATTTACCCTTATCATCACTCACAGACTCATTACACTTTTTCTAGCTAATCACTTTAACTTTCTTAGTAATCTTCAACCACAAGGCTTAAATTATTTGAACAAATTAAATTAGATGTTTAAAATTTATGAATTTAGATTACTATCTTACATTAATTGTTATTAACAATAAATTGATTATTTTCATTCATTGATGATATGAAATTAAGAAATGATTAATTTCATTGTTATTTGTTTTGATTAACAATTATTTGTTTATTTTTTTAATATTGATTAATATTTTTAAAGTTAATTTCATCTTACAATCTTGCCCCTCCTGGATTGAAATCCTAGCTTTGCCATTGCCTTTGTTAGAGGCTCCTCGAATGAAACTCTATTACATAAATTTTCATGATGTACTTCCAAAGTAATATATATATTCTAATAACAATTATTAAGTAACTTATTATATAATTTCAAATATTTAATATAGTTTTCTAGAAATATATCAAAATTCTCATTCCGAAGATATCTTTAACTTCAAACACATGAAAAGGGGTGACCGATCAATCCTCAAAACACAGAACCAACAGCGGGAACTATCTTCGTCTTTTGTCGGAGGTTAGTACGAGAATTTTGCCATTTTCTAAATAGATCAACCCTTTGATTTAGGCAATGGGGATCAACTTCCAATACAGGAAAGGGTGGTTTAGTAATATTATCAATACTATGTTCCACAGGAAAGCCGCACACCCTACTATTTATATAGTATTAAAAAAAAAAAAAATAGAAAACAAACAAACAAACAAAAACCTAGAGTTTTTGTTTTAGACCCCCGTATCTTAACCTCGAAGTAGGGCAAGGGCATCCCTAAGATCCTAAAATGCCCAACCCGCTCAAGTTATTCTTAAAAAAGAAAATCATTATGTTCAGTCGAAGATAGGAGCTACTAGTTTTCGTGTGATAAATTATTACTTGTTCCAAAAGTTTAAATAGTTAAAAAAATGTTAACTGTGGGGCCCAATAATCTATGGGCCAGGCCCATTTGCTTGTGGAGAGTCCGAAAGCCCAAGCCGAGGAGAGCTATGGCCCAAGCCGAGGAGAGCTATGGCCCAAGCCCGATAACATAGAGCACAAGACTATTTTGGAATACAGCCGAGGAGAGTTCAGTCCTCGGCAGATCCAAAATCCCACCGGAATAAAGGGGGTAAAACTGGTATAGGACTAAACTTGAAAGGAGACCTAAAATATCTTGGAAAAGTTACCCTTATGACCCTTCCCAGATAAGACTCTGCACCTAGCAGAGCCGTATTCTTCAGCCTTATCAATCATCTCCAACAATTCTGGGATTAGACTGATGGGACAAATATCAATCTTGTAAAGGTTGACCCTACACGTGGACGAAGGACAGTTAACGCAGACGAGTATAAAAGAAGAAAGTAAGTAAATCTAAGAGGAGGCCCCATTCCACCTCCAAAAACAAAGACTCCATGGGGGAAAATATCAGGAGAACACCTGCATATCACAGAAAAACCCACTGTCGGGTAACCGGGGTAAGACCTTAATGACCTTCAGATCAAGTCCGAGGAGTCCAACCCCATAAGATGCAACCCTGCAGAGCTTAAATATTCAAACCCAACTCCTCTTGCTATACGAATTCCTCTAAAATCAAGACCGGAGCATCGCCCCGTGACCAACGGCTAGTTTTTCAAGTCCACTCTCTACAAATCATATTGTGAGGGATCTTTCATGCGCGAGCCCAACATCCTTATTGGGCCGCCAAAGAATCGTGTCTTTACAATTGGCGCCGTCTGTGGGGAGAACTAAGGCATCAGCTAGCACGACGGTCAAGCATGGCAGAACTAGGTCCACACCAGGAGAATCCTCACCAGGCTAACTCCCAACAGGCACAACCCACCGAGTCCTAGAGGCAAAATAACCCCGTCAACCCAGGCCACAGGGGAAATCGTGAGGGAAGTGTGCATACTATCTGGATAAGCCAGAGTCACACTCAGATAGGTAGTCACGTGTCCCAGAGGCGAAATAGTCACCAGGCCATGCAGCGAGAGATAGATGATCTGAAGAGGAAGCTACGATGTGCACAGCGAAGGCGATCTCCTTCAGACTCAGACGAGTCCTCTAATGCGGAGGATGTGAGTTACCGACGGAGGTCAAGGACCCCCCTAAGTGAAACCTTTTCCTACGAAAAGGAACCACGCCCTGTGCGGAAGTATGAGAGCACATCCAGCAAAGGTTCAGGGAACGACGCCATGAAGAAGGCGTTGGACCAGGTTTCAAGGTCCCCCTTCACGTATAGAATTGAAGGGGCTAAGCTGCCTCGACGTTTCAACCAACCGGCATTCGCCATCTATAACGGTCGAGCAGACCCGGTAGAGCATGTGAGTCACTTTAACCAAAAGATGGCGATCTACTCGCAAAATGAAGCCCTTATGTGTAAAATCTTCCCATCCGGCCTGGGATCAATGGCGATGAGGTGGTTCAACGGCCTGAAGACAAATTCCGTAAGCTCATACAAGCAGCTCACTTGGGATTTCTACTCCCGCTTTATCACCAACACCAGAGTCCCCAGGCCCCTCGGTTCGCTATTGTCCTTATCCATGCACGAGGGAGAGACTTTAAAAGCATACTCAGATAGATACTGGGAAGTGTATAACGACCTGGATGACAGCCATGATGCTGTCGCTATCAGCACATTCAAAAGCAGGCTCCCCACCGACCATGGCCTAAGGAAATCCCTCACTGGTAAATCAGTTGCCAACATTGATCAGTTGAGAGATAGGATCGACAAGTACAAAAGAGTGGAGGAAGATCAGCTGCAAGGGAGGGGAAAGGAGAAGGTGATCCCCTCCAAAGCAAGTGATTTCAGGACGGAACGGCACAACCCTGGTCAGCCGAGGAGAGATTTTTCGCGGCAGGCTGGGCAGAGCAACCCGCAAACAGTGAATGCCGTGTTCAGAGAGCCAGTACAACAGGTACTGGAGAAAGTAAGGGATGAGCCCTATTTCAGGTGGCCGGGAAAGATGGCTAGAGACCCTTCCAAACGTAACCAGAACCTGTACTGCCACTATCATCAGGACCATGGGCATACTACTGAGGACTGCAGGAATCTACGGAATCACCTAGATCAGTTGGTCTGAGAAGGAAAGTTACGTCACCTGCTGCACCCATCGAGTGGCCATCCCGACCATGCAACACAAGAGCCTCGAAAGGACGTGTCCTTAAAACCCCCCACTGGGACAATACATGTCATCCTCGCTGCACCAGGAAGAACGGGGCCGCCCATCCCCAGGGTGTTAGCTGTTGATCGGCTCCCCTCCGAGGGCAGGCAAAGGGAACCCAAAAGGTCAAAAAAGGGAAGCTCTTTAATACTGGGATTCTCGGATGAGGATAAGAAAGGAACTATTCAACCTCACGATGATGCCTTGGTGGTCACGCTGAGGATTGGGGGCTTCGACGTGAAAAGGGTGATGGTGGATTCGGGAAGTGCAGTAGAGATAATGTACCCTGATCTATACAAGGGGCTGAACCTGAAGCCAGAAGATTTGGCAGCTTATGACTCCCCCCTTCTCAGCTTCGAGGGAAGGATGGTTACACCAAAGGGGCAAATCCGACTACCCGTACAGACTGGAGCGGAGGTGGTGGAGGTGAATTTTATCGTGGTCGACGCTTATTCACCCTACACCGCAATAGTTGCAAGGCCATGGATCCATGCCCTAGAGGCCGTGACCTCCACACTTCACCATAAAGTAAAATACCCATCCAGAGGACGAGTAGAAGAGATCTGAGGAGATCAGGCCGTATCCAGGCAGTGTATGGTGGCCGCCGTCTTACATCGGCCCCATACCGAGTCCTCGGCCCCTGAAAGTTTATAGCAATCAGCCGCCTCGGCAGAGCAAGACGATGGGCTGGCCGAGGAGATAAGGTGTGAAAGTTTAGATCGGATCGCTGTGAACGACGACCCAGAGAAGTTCTTTCAGGTCGGCTCTGAATTACCTTCTCAGGAAAAAGAGGAGCTGGTCAAATTTCTCAGAGAAAATGTCGACGTGTTCGCATGGGACGCCTACGACGCCCCGGGAGTTGATCCCAATCTTATTTGTCACCACCTAAACGTCAACCCCTCTTCAGCTCCGAAGAAACAGCCACCCCGACGTCCTTCGAAGGAACACGCTAGTGCCGTAAGAGACGAAGTGGCGAAATTGAAAAGGGCAGGGGCTATCAAAGAGGTCTTCTATCCCGAATGGTTGGCAAACACGGTGATGGTAAGAAAGAAGACAGGGAAGTGGAGGGTCTGCGTGGACTTCACGGACCTAAACAAGGCGTTCCCGAAGGACCCATTCCCCCTACCCCGAATCGATCGATTGGTGGATGCAACCGTGGGCCACCCTCGAATGAGCTTCCTGGACGCCTTCCAGGGCTATCATCAGATACCCCTTGCGCTGGATGACCAAGAGAAAACGGCTTTCATGACGCCCATCGGAAACTATCATTATAAGGTGATGCCGTTTGGGCTGAAGAACGCAGGCTCAACTTACCAAAGGATGATGACTCGGATGTTCGAGCCACAACTGGGCAAGATCATTGAGGTTTATATGGACGATATGGTTGTAAAGAGCAAAAGGGTTTCCGAGCACGTGAATGACCTCGGAGTAATCTTCGCTATCTTAAGAGAGCACCGGTTGCGGCTGAATGCTTCCAAATGTTCATTCGGGGTCGGGTCTAGGAAATTCCTGGGGTACATGGTCACCCACAGGGGAATAGAAGTAAGCCCCGACCAAATCAAAGCCATTAACAGCCTACAGGTTCCTCGGAATCCAAAGGAAGTGCAGAAGCTCACTGGCATGATTGCAGCGTTAAACCGGTTCATATCGCGATCAGCGGACCGATGTCGACCTTTTTACCTCCTGATAAACAAATGGAAAGGGTTTGAATGGTCGGAGGATTGTGTTCGGGCTTTCCAGCAGCTTAAGGAATACTTGTCACGACCACCCATCATGTCCAGCCCTGAGGCAGACGAGGTGCTGTTTGCGTACATCGCTGTAGCTCCCCATGCTGTAAGCCTGGTACTGGTACGGGATGATAATGGGGTGCAGCGACCGGTTTACTATGTGAGCAAATCCTTGCATGAGGCTGAGGTGAGATACCTACCTCTAGAAAAGGCAATTCTGGCGATAGTGCACGCAACCCGGAAGCTTCCTCATTACTTTCAGGCGCATACGGTCATCGTTCTAACCCAGCTTCCCCTTCGAGCAGTACTTCGAAGCGCTGACTATACAGGAAGGATCGCCATGTGGAGTGCGCTCTTGGGAGCCTTTGATATTAAATATATGCCCAGATCCTCCGTCAAAGGACAGGTCCTCGCAGACTTGGTGGCGGAGTTTGCTGAGCCCTCCATAGAAACAATAACCGAGAAGAAAGACGGGGATGGAAAATCAGTTGGTGCGGTTTCAGCAGTTGGGACCATGCAATGGAAGGTCTACGTGGATGGCGCAGCTAACCAGAGAGGGTCAGGAGTGGGGATAGTTTTAACATCCCCGGACGGTGCTGTCATTGAAAAATCATTGAGGCTCGGGTTTTCGGCCACGAACAATGAAGCCGAATACGAAGCCTTACTTCAAGGGATGACGATGGTTCAAAGATTGGGCGGTAGAATAATAGAAGCGTTCTCGGACTCCAGACTGGTGGTCGGACAAGTGATGGGTGATCTGGAAGCTCGAGACACCAGGATGCAAGAGTATCTGGGACAAGTCAAGCGGCTACAGGCGAATTTTGAATCCTTCAATCTGACGCACATCTCCAGGAGTGTAAACACCCATGCAGACTCGCTGGCCACTCTCGCCACGTCCTCGGCGCATAATCTGCCGCGAATGATCCTGGTTGAAGATCTAGCCCAGGCAAGCCCCATCAGCAGAAGCCCGGCCAGAGTCCATCAGATCAGAAAGAGTCACAGCTGGATGGACCCCATAAAGAACTTCCTTCAAAACGACGTCTTGCCGGAGGAAAAATTGGAAGCCGAGAAGATACGAAGGAATGCTCCTCGGTTCTGGCTATCAGAGGACCACAAACTATATCGACGTTCTTACTCTGGACCGTACCTACTCTGCGTACATCCAGAAGAATCCGAATCTCTACTTGAGGAGTTACACGAGGGGATTTGTGGAAGTCATACCGGAGGAAGGTCGCTGGCACACAGGGCACTCATCCAAGGGTATTGGTGGCCGAACATGCAAAGAGAGGCCCAAGAATACGCTAAGAAGTGCGACCAGTGCCAAAGATTCGTCCCGAATATCCACCAACCCGGAGGGGTTCTCAACCCCCTCTCTAGCCCATGGCCGTTCGCACAATGGGGCCTTGATATAGTTGGACCTTTCCCCAAAGCTGCGGGGAACAAACGATACATAATAGTCGGAACTGATTACTTCACTAAATGGGTGGAAGCTGAACCCTTGGCCAACATTAGGGACGTGGATGCCCAAAAATTCATCTGGAAGAACATCATCACCCGTTTCGGGACTCCGCGTACACTCATTTCCGACAATGGTCTGCAGTTCGACAGTAAGAACTTTAGGGAGTATTGCCGCGAGCTTGGGATCATTAACCGATATTCCACCCCTGCCTATCCCTAAGGAAATGGGCAGGTTGAGGCCGTGAACAAGGTCATAGTAAACGGACTGAAGAAAAGGCTGGATGAGGCAAAGGGGAGATGGGTAGAAGAGCTCCCACACGTTCTATGGACCTATCGGACAACGCCGCGACGATCAACCGGTGAGACCCCTTTTTCATTGACTTATGGGGCAGAGGCCGTGCTCCCAATCGAGAACAACTTTCCCACGCTAAGATCTATCTCGTTTACCCCAGACGGTAATGATGAGTTGTTGGGAAGAAGTCTAGACTTAGCCGAGGAAAGAAGGGAAAAAGCAACAATTCATATGGCCTATTATCACCAGAAGCTGAGGCAGGGATATGATGCCAATGTTAAACTGCGACCCCTCGGTCCAGGTGATCTCGTGATGAGGAAGGTTCTCGGCAGCGCAAAGAACCCCTCTTGGGGCAAGTTGGGGCCCAATTGGGAAGGACCGTACCGTATAACGTCCGTAGCCGGGATAGGCGCCTACTATCTAGAAGATTTGGATGAAAAAGCCGTACCTCGACCATGGAATGTAAATAACCTCAGAAGATATTATTATTAATGAAAATGGCTTCGCCCACATTTTGTTTCGTGACTATCCACTGCTTGCTGGTCTACATGACAATTTTTATAAGTTTTAAACAGAACCTAAGTCCTGCATGGCTCCTCGGACCACAGACTTAGGGGAAATTATCACTTAAGGCAACTATTCATAGTTTTAAACAGAACCTAAGTCCTGCATGGCTCTTCGGACCACAGACTATTACTCATGGAAGTCCTGCATCGGACCACAGACTTAGGGGAAATTATCACTTAAGCAACTATTCATAGTTTTAAACAGAACCTAAGTCCTGCATGGCTCTTCGGACCACAGACTTAGGGGAAATTATTACTCATGACAATTTTTATAAGTTTTAAACAGAACCTAAGTCCTGCATGGCTCTTCGGACCACAGACTTAGGGGAAATTATCACTTAAGGCAACTATTCATAGTTTTAAACAGAACCTAAGTCCTGCATGGCTCTTCGGACCACAGACTTGGGGGAAATTATTACTCATGACAACTTTTATAAGTTTTAAACAGAACCTAAGTCCTGCATGGCTCCTCGGACCACAGACTTAGGGGAAATTATCACTTAAGGCAACTATTCATAGTTTTAAACAGAACCTAAGTCCTGCACGGCTCTTCGGACTACAGACTTAGGGGAAATTATTACTTATGAGAGATTGGGAGATTATTACTTAAAGGAAATCATTTTAATGCATGCACGAAGTCTGGCACCATCGCAAACCTCAAATGCGCAGCCCAAAAACCCATTTTATTTTGACCGATTACCTGTATCTACATCGTTGCAAATGTTTAAAGAAGAGCGCTACTAACATGCATCCATAGTAAGCAAAAACGAACATTTTATATTAATATTCCAAGTACATTAGAAAGAGAGGTCCTTACAAAAGAATGGAAAAATAGGACGACTCTCAGTCAAAAAAAAAAAAAAAAAGGAAAGAATACAAAGATCAAAAGCCTAGAAGGCTAAGCCTTAGTAGGAGGATCTTCTTTCTGCTCGGGCTGAGGAGGAGGAACCTCGACGGTAGAGTCTGCGACGGGATCCTTCGCCATATCAGGCACAAGGACAGCATCAGGCACCGCCAGGTCCTGCTCTAAAGCCACTTGGGCGTCATCAGGCTTCTCTCGGATCTCCTGAGGATAGAAGATGTTCTCGGGCAGTCTTAGTGCCGAATCCGCAGGAACCCCTGCAGCGTCGAGAGCATGAGCCCATGAAATACTGCAGTAATCCCTGCACACCTCGGGGATCTCCTCGGATAGCCTGGCCTCCGTCTCTTCGGCCCCGAGCTGGCGAGCAGCATTCTTCTCAGCCTCTGTAGCCTCTCGGATCAGCTGGGCCTCCTCTTTGACCAGCCGCAGCTCATCCTCGACTTTTTGCAGAGCAGTCTTGAGATCTTGCACTGCCTGCCTCTCGGTGGCGAGGTTAATCTGTGTCGAGTACAGCTCTTTGCGCTGATCCTCCGCCTGCGTCTCGGCACTCTTCAAACCAGCCTCTGCACTTTTGCGCTGTTTCTCCGACTCCTTGAACTCCTCCGTAAGTTTAAGATGATCGTGCTGGAGGGACCCCAAGGTTTTCTCCATCTCCGTCCGAGCCTGGGTCTCGGCCTCAGCCCGATTACGGCTACCTCGACAGAATTCCTCAGCCACGAATACCTGCTGAGTAATCTACGGGCGAAACGAGAGTGCTTTAAAAAAAAAAATCTAACAAGGTCAAATAAATTAATGAAACAGTAGAAGGATTACTTACCATCGCGAGATCCCTTTTAAGGGATAGGAAGATCTCGGACTGAGAGAATCGCCTATAAGCCTCCATGTCCCGTGGAAGGAGTAGGGGTTGCTCTAAGGCCTCGGCCACGTACCCTGCTCGGCCTCGGTTGTACTCTCGGACCGAAGCGTTGTAAGGGATGGCAACCCCATCCAGCTCCAACTTGGGGCTCCATACACGCGGGGTAGCACGTACCTCCGCAAGGCTCTCCTCGTCCCGACTCTCCGAGGAGTTGCCCCTTCTGCTCCTTGGTGCCCAAGTAGTCTTTTGCTGCTTGGTCGGCTGCGCAACCACCTCACCCTTCTCAGGGGTGTCAACCGGCCTTTTCTTCTTCAGGTCCGGATTAGCCTTAAGGCCAGGTTCCGAAATGCCCTGAGGGACCACAGGAGGAAGGGTTTTGACTTGTGATGGAGGTGGTCCCTTCGATGACTGACCTTTCCCTCGGGAGGCCATCAGCTCCTTTAAAGATTTTCCCTTTCCTGCCATGGGCTGTGTCTCTTCGTCTGAAGTATCGTCCGAGCAGATAACGATGGAAGGAACACCAACTGCAGAATGTCGGTCCCGCTCTCCTTCAGGATCGGAAAGTCCCACCAAAGGGGCTTGCTGAACTTCCTCCTCAAAATAAAACTCGTCTATCTCTTCTTCGAGGGAAAGACGAGATGATTCGGCTTCCTCTTCAACCTGAACGGCAACACCAGGCTCGTTTGGCGGAGGTAGCTGCTCTGCTAAGTAGGGATTTCTAACACCGGGCAACACCACTGGTGGCAGATCGTGTTCAGCTAGGAACCCGTCCTTGGACACGTCAATCCTAGCCAACCTCGGACTGCCCGCCCTTATAGCGTGACCGATAGCCTGGAAAGAGCTGCTCAGGGGTTGATAGCCCAGAACCAGATGGGCCGCACGCAACTGTCCGTCCTCGGAAACGTAAATCTCCGACCTAAGAAGGTAGTTCAACACTGGCACGTTCACAAAGTTTAGCCGAGGAGCGACGTGAACTTTATCTGCAAGCAATCGAGGAAAGTGGGGTTAGTTCACAAAATTTTTCAATTACAAAGAAAGCAAGAAAAATAAACCCTCAATACTAAATCCTTTCCTAAAAAGGACCGATCCTAAAAACGCCGCACCTGGGTTTCCTGCCCGAGTTGGACAATGAATACCGTCGAACCACTCCCCAGAAGCAATCAGGAAGTCATTCTTCACGGTCTTATTGGATATTGAGAGACAAGAGATCAACCTAACGTCCTCGTTCCGGGATTTAAGATAATACCCCTCATCCCCGAGGCGGTGACATTCGTACAGATAAGCCACATCATGCCAAGTAAGGCCTACATTCATCCGCTCGTCTAAGACATCTACACAGCCTAGTATCTTGAACATATTCGGGACACACTGATACGGCGTCAACCTATGGTTGAACAAGTATTCTCTTGTGATCCTACGCATGGGAAGTGTCATCCCTCCCTCTATGAAAGCAATCATGGGGATAACGACTTCTCCCTCACCTCTATCTGTCAATACTCCTTCAAGAGGACAGTATCGCAGCCCAACCCCTGGGGGAATGTGGTATTTAGCCCTAAAGGCCTCCATAGCGGCTGGGGTTTTTACTAATTTCTCAAATCTACCCATCTGGACTGAACCAGGGAAACAAAAGTAAAGACTGAGAAGAAAAGTAGAGTCCGAGGAGGGAATTGAAACAGCGAGATGAACGAAATGTACTGGTACCTTCACAAAACGTTCAATGAAGACGCCTGGGAATCTCTCGTGGACGAAACGCTTCACAAAAACGGCTATGGTGGCGTAACGGATGCAAGTGTTCGTATATCTCTGGGGTTCGATGGAGTTCTCTGGAAGCCTCTGAGGTTTATGAAATGCAGATAAAAAGAAGAAACTGAACCCCTATGACGTCTTATATAGCCAGGAGGAGAGAGAAAAGATCACTCCTGCCTAAAAATATGGGAAAAAACGATAGCCGTTCGATCTACGCCACACCATTGGATGAGGGAACATAATGCCTCCAGAAGTTAATGGCCGCGCCTCATAAATTGTAGTGCGTCAAAAGTAACGGTCCGCACGCGCACCACACGCTCTCTTTATTTCCATCCTCTCCCAAACATCAAAACCCCGTTTTTCTCCTCGGAAAGAGATAGAAACCGGAGTTTTGAGGGGCTATTGTGGGGCCCGGCCCAGAAATAATGGGCTATTCCAAATTCAGGCTCGTCCGAGAAGCGTCCTGTCCGAAGAGAAACCACATATGAAGCATTATTCAATCCTAATAACAGCAAGGTAACCTATCCGAGGAGTAACTCCTCCTCGGACGTCATGAAGTCTAGACGAGGAACTCTCCCCAGCCAACTCGGTTCACCCTCCCAACATATAAAATGAATAAAATCCAAAATATCTCACGGGAAGCTACCACCACATTAAATGCGCCCCAACCACCCACTTGGCCGCATTAATAAGGAAAAGACCCCTGAACAGTACCACCTTGGCCTCTGCAACTCACAAAAAGAGTGATGAGGGCAGCTGATGGGACAGGTGCTCAAGTAGATGCTTAGATGATCAACAAGTGTAAGGTTGAGATGAGAGGAGGAGAACTATATAATGTAGTAGAATCCCTCAAAGAAGAGGATGAAAAGACTGTATCAGAAACAAAAAGAAATAGAATCAAACGTGAGAGATCCATTCTTGTGTCTTTATTTTCTGCAACCATACTGTCCATGCATCAGACCGAATAGGCTCACTGAGGCCAAGTTCTTTGACCCATCCTCTACAAATAATATATTGTGGGTTGCACTTTGAGCCAAGGTCTGATCAATAGAATTTGGGCCAGGAAAATCGTGCAACTACATTAACCTTTTAATAATTAATCACTATAATAATATTCTCTTTCACGTGAGACTTCTAACATTTTAAATAGAATAATACTAGAAATGCAAACTATTTTACAAATTTTTTTACAAACTACTGATGTGGTGAATAATTATTGGTAAATGAAAATGTGATATTAATGGTGGGTCTAGATAAAAACTAATAAGAGGTTGACCACATCAATATTTTGTAAAAGTGTTGGAAAATAATTTGTGACTGTAGCATTACTCTTTAAAATATAAGGTAGATTGGAGATATGATTCGAATTTAAGACCCCTTATTCTAATACCGTAATAAATTATCACTTGTCCAAAAACTTAAGTTATTAGAAAATGTTGAATTTAGTCATTTAACAGTTATTATAATAATATTGAATGAATATTTTTAGATAGGTTGTAGTGACAGTTTATATAATATTTTGTTACTTTTAATTAGTTAACATAAACTTCTTGAGGGCATGAATTAAAATGATTTACAAAGTTTATTTTTTAATTATAAATTTTAAAAATTTTAGGGTTTAATTGAATCACTCAAAGGTACAAGAAAACTATATAATTTATCCAAGTCTTTAGTTAAAAATATTTAATTATGAAGTACATGATTTGAATGCTAGTATCATTGGAATAAAAAGCTTTCATATAAAGGAGTAGAACCGAAAAAGAAAAAAAGAAAAACCTCATCTTTGTCTTTTTAATTCTTTGCTAAGGAAAAGAAAAGCAATTCAAGACATTGGAAGGTCATGGAAGAGAGAAAAAGCTTATGCTTACATTTATTTTTAAAAAAAAATAAAAAAATCAACTAATGGCAAACCTAATGACCATTAAAGTTTGGGCTTGTCAGGTCACCAATCTTATTATGTTTGTCTAATTGGAATAGAGGGATCAGTTGTTGTTAAGGCTGGTGCAACCGCAAGTTAAGTCTTGTGAAGCTTAAGATACGACCTAAGAAGCTTCCAAATGAAACCCCCATCAGCTTTATTAAAATCTATATATTCATCTTTCGGCTGTCCTTCATCAACAAGCTTTTGCAGTTAGCTCGTATGCTTGAGAAAAAAATTGCGTCAATTGAGGTTCCCCAACTATTCACCTATGATCTGTCCTCATGAAAATCTAAAAACTATGCATTCATCTGCCTCTAAAACGACTGCTGGATGAAAACCCTTCCTTTTCCTTTTTTACTAAGAATAATGGTTGAGAAAGCTAGTGTCATTCCCATGCTTCAATATTATTAGTGAAATTTGTAATTCCAAACAATGTGAAAAGTAAAAGTGTAAAACAACATCAAACCAAAAGTGAAAGATGTTGTAGAGAGGGAAAATTCCCGACCTATCACAAGCTGACTCATCATACTACCAAGTCCACAAAATACAGCCAATAGCAAAGCGCCACGTACTGCTACTAGGTTTTGCTATCACTCTCAGAAACCAACAGAAATTTGCCAAGTGTCATTGAAATAGAGGAATAAAATGCATGCAAAAACCAATCACACATCAGTGTGTGTAAGTGATGACATAAGCACTCCAGCACGTGTAAGCGATGACATGGGCAGTCCAGCACTTGTAAGCGATGACATATGTAATCTAGCACGAGTAAGTGATGATATAAGTGGACCAATCAAGCTGTGACATGTGTCACCAATCAGATTCCACCACGTGTCACTCACCCACCCCAAAACTCCTATAAATAAAAGCCATTCTAAGGCATTTCAAAAGACCAAGACATCTTGGGACAAACCAAGGCATCTTAGGAGAGGATCGGGAAGAGATCTTGAGTTCAAAAGTCCAGAAGCACTACTGGAACCAAGCCCTGAAGCCTCTAGGAACTTCAAAAACTTCAACTTCAAATACAAAGAACATTCGAAGAGAAATCATCTAAACTACCTGCCTAGATCTCAAAGGTTACTGGAATCAAGCTCAAAAGTCTCCAAAAACCACAACAAATCACAAATCAGTGAAGCTCTTCAAATTCAAGCCTCCAAAGCCCCAAAAAACTTCTGCCACAAACCTGCAAATACGAAGAACATTTGAAGCAGAATCATCCAAACTACTTGCCTAGATCTCAAAGTTCATTGGAATCAAGCTCGAAAGCTCCAGAAACCTCAACAAACCACAAATTAGTGAAGCTCTACGGATTCAAGCCTCTAAAGCACTAAAGAACTTCCACCACAAACCCTCAAAAAGAAGAAGAATGCATAAAGAACACAAAGAACACACGAAGAACACGAAGAACGTGAAGAACAAAGAATTTCTAATAAGCTCATAGCTAGAGATTCATTGTAATTCATTTTCAAAGATCTTCGATCCATTCCTCAGCCAAATTGAAGAATATTTTGTGTTCAAGTCAAAATCACATTACCACAATTTCAATCAATAAGTCTTGCAAGGAGATCGAATCAAAGGATTACTTTTTTTTTTTTTTTTCAAAGAATTGTACCACATATTCATCAATACAAATTCGCATTTATGAAACTATTTTACTTGTTTAACTTATTTCGAACTAAGAAATTTAGTCATCCACAAATTCTGGCACACCCGGTGGGACATCTCTGCCTCTCATCTCATTCTCCTTCAAAGAAAGAAATCTTTATCATCTTGCTACCAACTTCAATGGCCTCTAGCAAGAATATTCAAGCTTCAACAATAGCTACTTCAATTAGACTTGGTACAACTACCACCAACAATTGCATTGGTACAATCAATCGTAGCCAGCCTAAAACTCATAATCAACCTCAAGCTCAATCAACCAAGGAAGCCAAGGTCTAGACAATCATCTCCTTAGACTCTCTCACAAGAAACAAGGTCATCAACAAGGACATCTCCACCTTGGAACACCTCAAGTATGGGGGCAAATCCCCTTCTTCCTTCAAAAGAAGTTGGTCGCACGATTTCTCTCCCATCAAAGGAAACCCAAAAGATGAGATTTCACGTGCTCACTTCAAATCATTTTCTTCTCCATCATCTTGGGAAGTTGTGTCAATCATGATGACTAACACCTCTACCATGGAAGAAAAGATGGCTGAAATGGAACAAAGGGTTGTCCTTCTCACAAAAGCACTTGAAGATAAGGACCTCCAAATTGCAACTTTAATGAACAAACTCGAAGTACAAGATCTTGGTGAATCAAGCCATGGTTAGAAATTCTCATCTGCGAAGGATGATGAAAGGAGAGAAATTGAAAACACTCCCCGATGAGAACAATCTACTTCAGTGGCTTCATTGTTAATCCAACAATTACAAAACATGATAATAAATACCATCCGAGCAAAATATGGAGGTTCTTCTACATGTTCTCTCACATTTTTAAAACCTTACACAAAGCGCATCGACAACATGAGAATGCCAAATGGGTATCAACCCCCTAAGCTCTTGCAATTTTATGGCAAAGGAAACCTTAAGCAACACATTGCTCACTTCATAGAAACTTGTGAGAACGCAGGGACTCAAGGAGATCTCCTTGTGAAGCAGTTTTTTCCTTCACTCAAATGGAATGCCTTTGATTGGTATACAAACTTAGAACCTAAGTCAATCAATAGTTGGGAACAACTCAAAAGAGAGTTTCTTGACTGATTCTATAGCACGCATCGCACGGTGAACATGATGGAGCTTACTAATACCAAGCATTGGGAAAATGAGCCGGTGGTCAATTATATCAATCAATGGCGTTCTTTGAGCTTGGATTGCAAAGATAGACTTTTTGAAATTTCTGCAATAGAGATGTACATTCAAGGCATGCATTGGGGACTTCTTTACATCCTTCAAGGGATAAAGCGTCGAACATTTGAAGAGTTAGCAACTCGTGCGCACGACATGGAGTTAAGCATTGCTAGCCATGGAAGTACAAACCTCCCATACTTGAAAGCAAAAAGGAAGTAAGGAAGAATGATAGGAATGCAAAAATCAGCCTCAAATACCCAATGGCTGTTAACACTGCCAAAGTCAAGGTTCCAAGAAGAGAAGCAAATGCAAATGAAAAACGGCTTGAAGGATGGCAAAAGAACGAAGTGCATCGTTTGAATTTTAAGGAACGTTAGCAAAAAGTATATCTGTTCCCTGATGAAGATGTGCCAAACATCTTAGAACAACTATTGCAATTGAAGCTGATCGAATTGCCAGAATGCAAGCGGCTGGAAGACATGGGGAAAGTTAATGACCCTAACTACTACAAATATCATCACATCATTGGCCATCCAATCCAAAAATGCTTCGTCTTCAAAGAACAAATCATGAAGCTTGCCAAATAAAACACGATTGATCTAGACTTCGATGAAGTTGTCGGGTCAAACCATGTGACCATTGCTTGTGATGTACTTCCAACTCTCAGGCAGGGGGCAAACACCAACCAAGCTCACAAGTTGATCGACAATGATGATGCAAGAATCTGCCCCCATCAATAGGAAGTTCCTTAAACACTTCTACGCTTGAAAATCGAGGATTGTTCATTGGTAAGAGCTTAAACTGCCCATTGCAATGCTGCAAAGGTACATGATGTCTTCCCATTACCTTTTAAAGCATATGAATTAAAAAAAAAATAAAAACAAAAAACAAAACAAAAAATCATTAAAAAAAAAAAAAAAGCTTTTGAACTACGTGATAACTTGATCCCTTAACAAAGTACGTAGGCAACTTGGTATCATTTACTAAGTTTAGTCACATGAAAAGAAGAAGGATTACCAGTTTAGCTTGAAGAGTTTTCCAAAGGTCGTCAATATGCTTTTGAGATCTCTTTGATTGGCAGGCGTTGCTTAAGATCAGTCAATTGCTCACTACTTGATGTTCAAAGATCATTGTGGTAGAAAATGACAATTGTTAAGAATAGGAATGACGTCTGCATGGCATTGCCCCTCTTCTGTGGACATCCTCCCATGTCTTTATGGTATGCTTTGCATCACTTATCTCCTGAAGGCATCTTCTTGTACCTTGCAAGTCTAAGCTACATCGTCTCTCTTCTAGGTTGTGCCACTTCACAACTCTGAAATTTGAACCACGTCATCTCTCTTCTAAGTGGTGTCGTTTCACATCATGTCTCTAAAATCTAGACAACGTCACCTTCCTCCAGCATCTGAAGTTGGTGTTGCGTCATCTCTCCTCTAAGAGAATGTTCGTGCAATGTCAAAGTCTTGGCAGCATTCTTCTTGAAACTTCAAAGTTTTGTCGGCATCTCTTTGCATCTTCAAAGTCTTGATATGAGTTTCTTGAAACTTCAAGGTTTTGTTGGCATCTCCTTGCATCTTCAAAGTCCTAATGAGAGCTCCTTGCATCTTTAAAGTCTCGTTGGCATCTTTGAAATCTTGATGGCTGGCTACAGTGCTATGTAACCTCGATGTTTGAACTTTATTGCCTCTGAAAGTTGGTGCTAATGCAACTCCATTATAAAGGCCAATGTTGGTGCAACTTCAGTGCAGATGAAGTGTTGACGCAATGCCATGGTAAAGACGAATATTGGCATGGCTTCAATGCAAATAAAGTGTTGACGTGGCTCCATGGCAAAGATGAATGTTGGCGCGACTTAAGTGTAAATGAAGTGTTGATGTGGCTTCATGGCAAAGATTAGTAATGGTGATGCTTCAATGCAAATGCAAGTGTTGGCATAGCTTCATGACGAAGATAAGTGGTGACACAACTTTGATGCAGAGAAAAATATGGATGCAACTTCATTGTGAAGGCAAGTGTTAATATGGCTTCAATACAAGGACAAATGCTAGCGCGGCTTCATGGTAAAGACTCTTGATGTGGATGCATTGCAAAGACAAGTGTGGAACATCTTCATGCAAAAATTAGTGCTAGTATAGTTCCATTACAAGGACTGGTGCTAGTATTGCTTCATTGCCAACACAAGAGCCAGCACGACTTCATGGTAAAGACTATTGATGTGGCCATGTTGCAAAGGCAAGTGTTGATACGGCTTAATTGCCAAGATAAAGGCCAGTACAGCTTTGAAGACAAGTGCCAATGATAGCATCAATGTGTCATGAACACCAGTGTAAAGTTTGATGTCCAAACCTAAAGATCAATGGGATGCATGCTGCAAAACAAAAACAAGCAACCAAAAGAAAAATGTCAGAAGAAAATCTCATGGCATGCCAAAAAAAAAATGAAGGCAGAAGGAAAACTAGCTATGTGATGAACGAAGACAATCCTATACTCTTTTATAGAGAAGTTCTGGTAAACTAGAAGCCAAGAAAAATAAAGGGGGCAGATATGGTTCCACCAACGAACAGTGGAAAAAATGGTGTTCACGTGAAAATAGCAGAAGCTCAAAGTCATTTTTGCAAATTCACAAGCACTCAAAATCAAAGAAGTCTGCACCAAATTTTGAAAATAAAATTCAGCAAGCACAAGAGACATTTAGTAGGTATTTTGGCATCGTCCTGTCAGAGCAGCCACCGACCTGTTAGAGCAGCTAGCGTCAAAGTGGACTAAGATGGCAACAAGTCCAACAATGCCTACGGTCTCCTTTTCCGAATTTCTAAAACTTTTGATAAGATTTCACAAAACTTAACCCACAGAAATCTTCTAAAGACTTCGAACTACAAGACCTAGAAAATCCATCGATAATGAAGCCATAACACCCTGCCATGCACGGCCACAAATTCCCAAAGACTCGCGGATTTCTCATTCAAATTTGCGCAAATCTGAGAAAAATTTTACAAAACTAATGCAACCACTAGATCAATCAGCCCAAGATCTACCAAACCTGATTTCAAGTCTAGATGACCAACCACGTGCCTCCACGCACCACCAGAAAAGCCGGCAGTCACAGCCTCAATTTTACAGGCCAACACACGCCACCCTCAACAAATCACGCACTCCCACGCGCCATACTCTAACACGCACCTCAATTGTATGACGTCATGGATGACGCCACCAAACCCAGTTTGACCCGCTTGTATAGATCTGAACTAGTTTGACCCGTTGATCTTGATCCAGACTGAACCGCCGCAAACAAAAATAAAATAAAATAATAATAATAATAATAAATAAATAAATAAAAAAAGGAGAAAAGGGCCTTAACCATAGTTGACTTTGACCAAAAAGTCAAAATTTTCAAAACCGACCTATCCTACTCGGTTTTTCGAGTACATTCCAATTTTGGGATCCGTTTCTTCATTCGAAATTAGAAAATTGCACAAACATCTAATTTCCAAAAAAATTGACTTTTGCATAAATCTTGACCGAAAGTCAAAATTTTCAATAAAGAGTTGTCTTACTCAGTTTTTCGCATAGATTCCAATTTTAGGATCTATTTCTTCATTTGAGAATCCAAAAGTGCTCAGGACTTGAAAACCACCAATCTGACCCACTTCTCCAAAGTACTGGCAGTGTCTAAAACTCAAGCTCCCGAAATCAAAGTTTGAGATTCATCCATTTGGTTTGGATTCCTTTAGGGTTATCCTCTAGACTTCATCAAGCCTTCTCTTTCAAAGAATAAATGAACTCTCACAAGTGTATCCTAAACTTGGAATAACATTGGGTCAACAATTCAATCTCTCATTCCCGTTCGATGCCTATTGGTCTCCCACCTACCATTCCCATTCGATGCCTACCATTCTCACCAAAAATTCTCATTCATCATTCTCATCTAACATACCCATCTACCATTCTCCGTTTCTCCACTATAAATAGAAGGTTCAAATTCATTGAAGCTCACCAAGAAAAACACACTGAATCATGAAATGAATATTTGTTTCTTTCAAATTTTCAAATCCTCCTTCTCATAGCCATTTCTCACTATAGCTTCATCATTCCCAGCACCTAGCAACCACTGTTGCTTCATAATCATCTTGAACCCAATCTCCTTATGGTTCGGTAGAAACCCTCCTAACAACATCATTGTAGTTTTGAGATCCAAACAAGCTTTGTTTCTTCATTTAACGACTACATTTGTCCATAAAATTTCACATAACATAGCCCGTATCATTGTTCCTTGTAGTCTCAGATCTACCTAATCAGGAGATCTAAGGCCAACTGAATCTCCTGTACCCTAGCTCAAGGAGCTTCCTAACTGCTTTGAGAACTCTATAGTCCTTCTTAAGTTGTTTGGTCTTATAGTAAAGGTAGAGGTTTCCAAACCAAGTTCACAAGTTAGCTCCATCTTTCATTTTTTGGGCTTTTCCAACATATGGCAAACTCATTACCTCATCTGTCTCAACCAACCTCTCGACTTTGTTCATATCTTTCAACAAGTGTCATTATATAGGGGTTGTAAATGTGTTGGGGTATCCTACAAATTTTCCCCCATCCAACACTTACAATGACCTCCAAGGTACCAGCTCATCAGAAATCAACCTTTGGTGTTGGTAAATGGTCGCCAGAGCCTCATTCCATGTTCTCACTAGTGTAGGACCCAAAGGTCATCATTGCTGGTACCTCAGAACACACTTTTCTGGAATTACTCCAACTTAAATTTTGCTTGAAGTATTTCAAAAAGTAATCTTCAAAAATTACTTCAACTTAACGTCCGTCGGCATGGTCCCATCACACAGGCACATTCAATGACTTGCCACGAGACCTGATTCAACATGTAGTCAGTCCCATATCCTAAAATACCCAGAAACATCTACACCACAAAATCCTCGACGCACACAACTAGCTCCATGGTTATGTATGTTTCACCCATTCACCATCTTTGCTACATCCCCGTCTTCTTCACCACCACCATCAGCATACCCAGAATCCATAAGTTTCTGAAATTACCTCAACTTAACCTAAGTGATACAATAACACATGCGCACTCAACATCTTTCCCACATGTCCTCTCTGTAATCCAAAGTATATTCTTCGGAAATTACTTCGCCAGGACTTCTTAAAAATGCGAGGCTAGCCCCATGACTTTGCATGATGTACCCAACCAACATCCTTGCCTCTTCCCCATCTTCTACACCTTGTGATCACCGCCAACGATCCAAAATACTCTTCTGAAATTACCTCTACTGAAATGATTCAATCTCGCAAGTACATCCAACTACTAGCAAATAACATTCAGCCTCACCAACCCACTCCAAGTACCATGGAACACTCTTTTGAAATTACTTCAACTTAACCTCTGTTGAGAAGGCTTGGTCACGCAAGTACATTCAAATGCTTGCAAACCCCTTTTCGGTCTCATCAAAGCCTTTCTTATGGGTGGGTCTACTCTTCGGAAATTACCTCATCCTGCTAAAAGCTTCACCACTTTCAACTACTTCACTTGAAGAGTCAAGTGTAAAAATCCGTTTTCGAAACTCATTCTCGCACCACACTCCGAAACTGTGTGCGTGAACATGTCTCGAGGGCGCATTTGCAGAGAGGGAAAATTCCCGACCTATCACAAGCTGACACATCATACTACTAAGTCCACAAAATACAGCCAATTACAAAGTGTCACGTACTACTACTAGGTTTTGCTATCACTACTCAGAAACTAATAGAAATTTGCCAAGTGTCATTGAAATAGAGGCATAAAATGCATGCAAAAACCAATCACACATCAGCGCGTGTAAGCGATGACATAAGCAGTCCAGCACGTGTAAACGATGACATGGGCAGTCCAACACTTGTAAGCGATGACATAAGTGGACTAATCAGGCTGTGACATGTTTCATCAATCAGACTCTGCCCCGTGTCACTCACCCACCCCCAAACTCTTATAAATAGAAACCTTCCTAAGGCATTTCAAAAGATCAAGACATCTTGGGAGAGGACTGGGAAGATATCTTGAGTTCAGAAGTCCAGAAGCTCTGCTAGAACCAAGCCTTGAAGCCTCCAGGAACTTCAAAAACTTCAACTTTGAATACAAAGAACATTCGAAGAGAAATCATCTAAACTACCTACCTAGATCTCAAAGGTCATTGGAATCAAGCTCAAAAGCCTCCAGAAACCTCAACAAATCACAAATCAGCGAAGCACTACAGATTCAAGCCTCCAAAGCCTCGAAGAACTTTCGCCACAAACCTTCAAATACGAAGAACATTCGAAGCAGAATCATCCAAACTACCTGCCTAGATCTCAAAGTTCACTGGAATCAAGCTCGAAAGCCTCCAGAAACCTCAACAAACCACAAATTAGCGAAGCTCTACAGATTCAAGCCTCTAAAGCACCAAAGAACTTCCACCACAAACCCTCAAAAAGAAGAAGAACACACGAAGAACACAAAGAACACACGAAGAACGTGAAGAACAAAGAATTTCTAACAAGCTCATAGCTAGAGATTCATTGTAATTCATTTTCAAAGATCTTCGATCCATTCCTTAGCCAAATTGAAGAATATTTTGTGTTCGAGTCAAAATCACATTACCACAATTCCAATCAATAAGTCTTGCAAGGAGATCGAATCAGAGGATCACTCTTTTTTTTAATTTCAGAGAATTGTATCACATATTCATCAATACAAATTCGCATTTATGAAACTATTTTACTTGTTTGACTTATTTCGAACTAAGAAATTTAGTCGTCCACAGATGTGTCAAAATAAAAAGAGTGAAAGATGTTGAAAACTTAAACTTACTTGATTTGGAATGTCATTTTTTACCCTACTAATGAAAACTTTAACATACACATTATAGAATATCGTTGTTTGTGTTTTAAAGCCACGTGTTCATAGATTCTCTCAATTATTATATTTATCTAAGTTTGTGTTACTTTATGTAACCCAAAAAGGCTCTGTAAATTTTTAATGTGGGCAACACTTAACACAAACCCACTTTATTCCATATCCCGATCTATGACACCATATTTTTAACATAAATAACAATAAAGTAAATAATTTTCAGGAGCATTGCTTCTTCACTGTGCTTTGTTAGCATTCAAAGAGAGCTTTTATTAGCCTTTTCTTTTTTTTCTCCGTTATTGCTAATTAATCACGGAAGTAGGTCAAAATCACTTCTGTTCAGTTTAAGAACCATAACATCATAGCAAGGACAAGTTTTGACTTGAACAGAAAGGAGGTCAATTAAAATAGATTGTCTTCGACACCACTCTATAGTTGTTCTAACAACTGGTCCCATTAAAATTGTTATCCAAGCTCTTCTATTTATACTTTTGCCAAGTTAACTTCTATCAACTACTCAACCAAACACCCTTTCTTCTCCCCTATATAGACACTAATTACGTACCTTTGAGGTACAAAGACTCAAGTGTACGTTTTGGCTGATTCTCAACAACAACAAAAAAAAGTGTACGTTTTGGCTAGCACCAAAGAACATACTAAAAGAGCTTAGGTTAAAAACACATAAAAAAAAATGGGTGTGGCTCTTATTTCCTCTCCAGCATTTCCCAGCGTCTTTCTATTCTCATTGATTACAGTTTGTCTCATTCCTGAGCTCACACTGGCTGCAGGCATTACCAGGCACTACAAGTTTGATGTATGTTTTGCACACCTTGGTACCTAAATTATTAAGCAAATACTGTAGCAAATCTTTAAAAAAATTGATTTTACTTTTTTTTTTTTTTTGGTTCTTTCTTGCTATTAACGCTTTTGACTTATCTTGTAGATCAAATTACAAAATGTCACACGACTGTGCCACACAAAGAGCATTATTACTGTAAATGGGCAGTTTCCTGGGCCTCGCATTGTAGCTAGGGAGGGTGATCACCTTCTTATCAAAGTGGTTAACCATGTCCAGAAAAACATCTCCATCCATTGGTAATAAATCTGTACCAAGTTTTGTGCACTCATTTAAAGTTATGAAACAATTAATATAGTTATAAAATATATAGTTCCTAGCTTAAATTTAACTTCATGTTCTAATTTGCAATTGTGATAAATATATTTAAAACAGGCATGGAATTCGACAATTTCAAACAGGGTGGGCTGATGGACCAGCATATGTGACTCAATGTCCCATACAAACTGGCCAAAGTTATGTGTACAATTTCACCATTGTTGGCCAGAGAGGCACTCTTTTTTGGCATGCCCACATTTCATGGCTAAGATCAACTGTCTATGGTCCTCTAATCATTCTTCCCAAGCGTGGTGTTCCTTATCCATTCACCAAACCCAACAATGAAGTTCCCATTATCTTTGGTAAGTTAGACATGTGTTCAGATTAGTTCTTAATTTGCTGATTTTTTGAAAGTTGATAAAAGTATAGTTATAGCTAGAAAAATAAATAAATAGAGAAGTTAACCAATACTTTAACAGCATTGGCTAAGAAGAAAAATTAATTAATTTTTTAAGGAAAAAGAATAAAACAATGGACTTCTTTTTACTGTTTTTTATCAAATTCTCACGAAAATTGTATTAAAATTTTTCTAAAATGATTTATTAACAAATGTCATAAAGAAACCTTTAACAAAGCATATAAATAATTTTTTTTTTTAAATAATAAAAGTATAATTGTGCCTATAAATAAATATCTAACAATGAGATTTGTAAAAATTGTACGCAAGTCAAAAAGTTGAAAAAAAAAAAAAAAAACTAATTTATTCACATGTATCCATTTCTGCATTGATATATATACTAACACAAACTTTGATACCAACAAATTTCAGGAGAGTGGTGGAATGCAGATCCTGAAGCAGTCATTACCCAAGCTCTGCAAACAGGAGGTGGCCCTAATATCTCTGATGCATATACCATCAATGGACTTCCAGGGCCACTGTATAACTGCTCAGCCAAAGGTATCAAATGCTATATGGAACATTTTCAAATGTTTAAAGAAATGTTGTATGGGTCAACTTAACATGTTGTATAAATGTGTCTTCGCATGCAGACACATTCAAGCTAAAGGTGAAGCCTAGGAAGACTTACCTTCTTCGGTTCATCAACGCAGCACTCAATGACGAGCTATTTTTCAGCATTGCAAACCACACCCTCACAGTTGTTGAAGCAGATGCCGTTTATGTTAAACCTTTCGAGACCAACACGCTTCTCATATCCCCAGGACAAACCACAAATGTTCTTCTTAAGACCAAACCCAATTTCCCAAATGCCACATTCTTCATGACTGCTAGACCATATGTGACTGGCCTAGGCACTTTTGACAATTCTTCTGTTGCAGGTATCTTAGAATATGAATTTTCATCCAAAACAAAAGGCCTCTCATCAAACATTTCCATCAAAAAGCTTCCACGCTTCAAACCAGTTCTCCCTCCTCTCAATGACACTTCCTTTGCTACAAATTTCTCAAACAAACTTCGTAGCTTAGCAAGTGCTCAATTCCCTGCTAATGTCCCACAAAAAGTTGACAAGCGCTTTTTCTTCACAATAGGCCTTGGAACAAACCCTTGTGATCAGAATAACCAAACCTGCCAAGGTCCTAATGGAACAAGGTTTGCAGCTTCTATCAATAACATATCTTTTGCAGTACCAACCACAGCTCTTCTACAAGCCCATTTCTTTGGTCAATCAAATGGAGTTTACAACCCCAACTTTCCTATCAGTCCCTTAATTCCCTTTAACTATACTGGCAACCCTCCAAACAACACTATGGTGAGCAATGGGACAAAGCTAGTGGTTCTGACTTTTAACACTAGTGTAGAGCTTGTCTTGCAGGACACAAGCATTCTTGGCGCTGAGAGCCACCCTCTACATCTGCATGGCTTTAATTTCTTCGTTGTTGGGCAAGGTTTTGGGAACTTTGATCAGAATAAAGACCCAGAAAACTTCAATCTTGTTGACCCAGTTGAAAGAAACACCGTGGGTGTGCCTTCAGGGGGTTGGGTTGCTATCAGGTTTTTAGCAGATAACCCAGGTGAGAAATCAAGAACATCATATAATAAAATATAGTTGGACACATACAAATCTAATATAATAAAAAATATTACACCTAAGATCAAAAAAAAAAAAAAAAATATTACACCTACTACAAATTTTATTACATAAGCAATCAATTGCATTCATAAATTTAATGTGTCAATATTTAAATACAAAACAAACAAAAAATAATTAATAAATTTTTTTAGTTTATATATATATATATTGTAATTTTGAGAGTAACTTTAACATATTTTGAGAGTAACTTTAACATTTTAACATTTTATATTAGGAAAAGTACCTTCAAGAAAATATTAAAGAAAGTTGGCTATACTAGGTGATTAGGACCTCAATACCTATATAGCAATTGAATCCAGCACGCATGGTAACTTTCATTAAACCTTTATTTTATTTTTTGGTCTCATAAGAACAATTAGATTTGCTTTTACAGCTTTTGTTCAAGTTTATAAAATAATGAAATTGTCGCTGACTTGTTTGAAACTGATGATGATACGCTGACAATTGTATATATATGTGGCAACAGGAGTATGGTTCATGCATTGCCACCTGGAGATCCACACAAGCTGGGGTTTAAAGATGGCTTGGCTAGTCTTAGATGGAAAGCTCCCAAATCAGAAGCTGCTTCCTCCACCAGCAGATCTTCCTAAGTGTTGATCTTTGACTCACTTCTTGATTCACAGCAACTAGAAATTGCCCCTACTATCCTTTTTAACTTATTTTAGTTTTTTGGCCCTGCCTCGGCATTTTTTTTTATTGATCTTCAATAAGTATTTTGTTCATCCATATGGAGCTAGGTATAGAAAAAGAGTGGGAGTTTTTTTTTTTGTAACAATTTCAAATTAAGTGTTAGTGTAGTGAAGCCTCAATAAATTCCCTCAATAATATTGCCGGACAATGTATTACCATTATTTTGTTTCAATTACAAATTTTTATACTCGATATGTGTGTAGCATTTGCTCTTGGAATGTGAATCTTTATTTCTTAAAGCATGGTCAACTGTCTAGGAGCCGAGCTATATAAAAATCACTACATAAAATGTTTCTATTTGTGACGAAACTTTTCCAACTGATAAGAAAAGAAAAATACTTCTATTCTGTCATTGAAAATTACACCATAAATAATACTTCATTAGCGATGAAATCATGATTTTTCAATAGCAAGTCTATTTTGTCGGAAATTACTCGCCAAATATTGAAACATTTATAACAAAAAAAAAAAGTTTCTATCAAAAATGTCTACATTAATTTTTTTCATTGTTATTTGCAACAAAAAAACGTTTTGGTAGTTGTTAATGGTTAAAAATATTTTATGAAAAGAAAGTATTAATGACGGAATGATAGATCCATCACAATGAAGCTAATTTCCTATAGATATGTGACCGTTAAAAATTGTTATTTTCTTTGGAGGAAGAGCTCCCTCTTTTCATTTTCGTATTCTTCTTTTTCTTCTAAAAAAGAGTTTTCGTATTTGCAATAGCTTAAAAATTTATTACTCTGTCATTTGCAAGTTGCAATGAGGATTTGGTTGTTATAAATAATAAATTTTTCTTAAAGAAATAAAGTTTTAGATTTTTTTTTTTTTTTTGAAAGTTTCAACTTTGCTCTTGATGATAGTTTTTTATTATCAAATCAAGATACTAATCGGTTTTTGGTGTAGGCGGGAATCGAAACCCAAGTTTTAGACTCAGAGACAAATAATTATGATTAAGATCTTCTGGTTATTATAAATAATAAATTTTTCTTAAGAAGATAAGGTTACGGTACAATAAATAGATTTGGAATGTTTTGACTCTAAATTTATACATTATAAAATTCATTGTTTGAATTATTTTATACTTAAGGGGATTTGATATTATAAATTTTAAATCTACTGTTTAAATGCTTTAATAACCTAAAATTTTGAATTCATACTGGTACGAATATTAATAAAAAGGTAAATTTATGTGATCTTACACCTTACAAGTTATAAAGATGTGGCACAATTTTTATAGGAATATTGTTTTTCTTTTTGGATGTATAAAGAGAAAATTTAAAAAAAAAATCAGAAAAGCAATAAATTTTACCATTTGTTGTGTGATTATGATCTAAGTCATTAAATTAAAACAGATAGCTTTAAGGATTCTCTCCCATTGAACAATACAGTTCAATAAAAAACAAATTGAGCCCAAACTCGTTTATGAGCATGGACTTGAAAAAGAAACATATATCTTACTAATTAAGTTTTTAATTAATTGGGAATTGAGACTACTTGTCCAAACCAAATGGTCTTGCTAATGTACTTGTGTTGGATCTTAATCTCAAAAGCTTGATATTGAGCACAAACTCAGCTTGACTAGTGAATCAAGCTAAGCTCGAACTTTTAGACTTCTTGACGAATTCAAGAATTTGAACATTGTTTATAGACTTGGTTCGAGCTCTTGAGGGAATTAAAAAACCACCCCTAAACCGAACTAGCTGACCAACACCTACCCTGCTTCCCCATTTCATTTTTTCCATGATCTCCCATCCCCTTCATCTCCCTCCCGGCCTCCCCCAAATTTCATTTCTCCCTTCTTCTCTCCCCCAAATTTACCAAAAAAATCTATTGTTGCTATGGTCTCGTCTCTTCTTTTATAAGTTGTAACAATCCCCCATTTACAGCTTTCACGTCTTTAGAATTACAAAAGTATTTTTTATATATAATTTAAAAAGTGTTCTAATAATTCAATGTGAACCTTAAATAGTTGTGTTTTGGTATGATGTAGGGGATGGTCCATTTTGTAAGAAACCAGAGACAGAAATTTGTCCCACCAAAGAATGGAATCTATGCATATGCTTTCTTTTCTTTTCTTCTCTCTTTTTTTAAACAGAAAGATGCACCTTTGGTTGCCATTTGCCAATCACTCTCCCTAGCCTAGCCGTCCCAGCAGCCGGCCGGCCCCTTTGTCGTCCTCATTTGCTTGGCACTTTTTGGGGGGGAACATGTCAAAAAAAAAAAAAAAGGATCACAAGCTTCAGAAACAGTCAGTATATAGATAGTTACATTACATCTGTCACAAAACAGAAGAAGTAGAAAGTTTCTATTTTCTAGTCCAATTCAATTCGGCAGCATGAGCATGCTGGACCACTTCTCTCATGTACCACTTGGAAGCCATTATGGACAATTGGACAGTAAAGTAGCTTCCCTATGTCCCTTGTCCTTCACAAAAACTATGGTTGCCAATGCCACCATCTTAAGTTTAATTGTAACTTATACAAATCAATTGGTGTCTTATCCTGATAATAATAAATAATAATCGTAAAACGAACTCCATAGATTTCAAATACTATTTTATTTATCAAAAAAAAATATTGTGGACTTATCTTGCACTTGGAAGCTAAAAGAACCTGTTAGCACCTTGCAGCTCTCACTTGTCCTTTATAGCATCCAACATTATTAATGAACAAGGTAGATGACCTCAATCAAAAGCCAATATGTAAAGGATGACTCAAAAATCTTAGTATTTCTTTTCAATACCCTGACATAGACTATGAGGTGGTATTAGTTCTGTATTTAGGTTTCCTACTTTATGTGTTTCCCAACAGCTACATCTTTTTGAGGGAAAAGTTTTGGATTCCTTGTTTAGAACATTTGTAACAGTGGAGGTATAATGCTATAATGCTAAATTTTAGCACACCATAGAAGATTAATCTTTATTTACTGGCATGTATATCTCCTGTGCTTTTCAGGCTTGCAGCAAACTGGCTGCCAACAATGCAAATAGTTCGGCTAATATCTCAGGACCACATGAACAATAAGTAATTCTTCTGAGTGAAAATTTTGATTTTCTCTACTTATGCTTGTGTCTCTGTCCATCTATCTTTCTGGATTTGTTAACTTCATTGTGTTCAATATTAGGCAATATGTTGGAAAGGCAAATTTCCTAGTTTTTCGTGCAATGAGCCAGCATGGATTTCTTGGACAACTGCAAGAAAAGAAGCTTGTAAGTTGTCTTTAGCTATTTCTTCCGCCACAAACACCCTCCCCCCCCCCCCCCCCCCAACACAAAAAGGGTCAACAACTATGTGTATTTCTTCATTTTTTTTCCTCTGTTGTTCAGCATTAATTTCAGTATAATTTTCTTTTGTGGATCTAGAACTGATCTTTTACTAGGTTAGCATAATGGCGCCAACTCTGTGGCTTTGGATAAGTGGGAATTCTTGAAAGTATGATGATTTATCGGGAACATACTCTATAATACCAGATTTTGCACAAGTTCAAATGTTTACACAACTGGGAAAAGAGAGCGTAGGAACTGGGAATATGTTCTACACTAAGGACTACAACCAGCCTTTTATTAGCTAATTAGATGTTTTATTTAATTTTCTAGAGTCAAAGTTATTTTTGTAATTCAATAATTGGGTTTTGATCTAAGTCAATAAGGATTAGCGTTTTGATCTAACTCATACGGAGACAAGTTTATGATAATAAAATTTTAATTTGAGTGAGGAGCCTTATAGCTCAGGGCACCTCTTGATGTTTCCAACGTAGATGTCCAGGGTTTAAATTCTCCCTCCTGACCTATAGAATTATCAAAATAAAATTTTAGTTAGAATTTTTCAAATGACTTTGTGCTGACTCCAACCAACCCTAGTTGTTGCTTCCTAGGTTTATCTTATTTTTCTGTTTTGGATGCTCTGCAATTTTCTTTAGAAAATTTTATGCTGCATCAACTTTGGTATCGAGCTCATTGTTGTCAATCATTGAACTATACCAACATTTATACAATTAGCAGATGTTTAATGTGGAATGAGCTTTTTCAAATCTGATATTGAATATATATTCTACAGTTGATCTGGTATTTGAGCTAATTTAACTTGCTATGAAGTTTCCCCATAATGAAAATAATTGCTGCGTAGATTTTAAACACCAAGAGCCTTGTAGCTCAACTAGTTAGCACCTTCTTGTGTTTCCAAATGAGACATCCAAGATTCAAATCCCCTCTTCCCCCTATTATCAAATTATAAAAAATTATAAAAAAAAAAAAAAATTACACGGCATTTGAACCTTGTTAACTACTACCATTTGAAGCCTGCCAATCCCTAAAACATGTTTTAAGAATATTCCAAGGGTCTTAAATCCTTCAATTCTGAAGTGTTATAGAACAACTGCTTTGATTCTTCAAGACACTCAAATAAACCTTGTCGAATTGTTTACTTCAATAAGAATTAATAAGTCATATGCTTTAGAATTTGGATGTGTGGAACACTGTATCCCTATGTTTGATGACATGCATTTGGAGGGAGAGAGGTATGCATTTTTTATTAAACTGGGTTCTGATTGCTTAAACTAAGATTTTTATTTTTGAGATCACTTTTCAATTGGATAAGGTCATATAAGGGAAATTGAGGATTTTGCTTCTTGCTCTTTTTGGGAATGCTTAGATCTTTAGGGTTTTAGACCACATAAATTCTTTTCTTGTGTATCTCTTTTATGCTGACCGAATATTAGGGCTATGCCCTTTTTTCATACAAAATTATTACTTAAAAAAAAGAAAGTAAAATGCTTCAAAAATTCTGTAATGAACAAGTTCATGAATTATTTATTTTTAATTTTGGCTGGATAAGGGTTTTGAACCCCTGCTGCTTTGACCATGCATCATGAAGCTTTACCACCTAGATAAGGTGGCATCTTTGCTTCAATTTGATATTTGAAACAGCTTAAGTTTTATGTCTTATTTTGTAAATTTGAAACCACAAATGTATGTCTACTGGGATCTTTTAGTGTGCAGTCATTCAATTGCCATCTCAGACATTGCTGCTATCTGTTTCTGACAAAGCCTGCCGCTTGATTGGAATGCTTTTTCCTGGGGTAAGATTTTTGTGAACTTCAATTATTATCAATTAACTGAGATTTTGTTTAGTACATGCTATCTGGAAAATCTTATAGCCGCCACCTCTGTGCTCTCACATTAACAAAAAATTACCAGGTTCATCAAAACTAAAAGAAAGTTGCAAAATAATTTGTGACCTTGTTTTCTCGGAACTTACTTTTACAGTAAACTTTAAGTAGCTTTCCACAATGTAAAAGTTGCTTCCCACGATGTAAAATTTGCTTTTGCATCTTTGCATTTCTTTTTTAATCTTTAATGTTGAAGCCAGTGAGTTCAGGCTCCAAAACAAGTTTGTGGATGAACCATGTAGGATTACTCAGCTTTGCAATTTACTAAACCTAAACTATTTGTGGAATCAGGATATGGTTGTATTTAAGCCACAAATATCAAGTCAGCAGCAACAACAGCAACAAATGCAGCAGCAGCAGATGCAATCTCAACAGCATCCACAGCTGCAACAACAGCACCTTCCACAACTGCAACAACAACAGCAGCTTCCGCAACTGCAACAGCAGCAGCTCCCACAGATGCAACAACAATAGCAGCTTCCTCAACTGCAACAGCAGCAGGAGCTGCCTCAACTGCAACAGCAGCAGCAGCTGCTGCAACTGCAACAGCAGCAACCACTCTCGCAGCTGCAACCACAACAGCAACCACTCTCACAGCTGCAGCAGCAGCTTCCGCAACTGCAGCAACAGCAACAACTTCCGCAGCAACAACAAATGGTTGGGACGGGGATGGGTCAAGCTTACATTCAAGGTCCAGGCAGGTCACAATTAGTTTCTCAGGGACAGGTTCCATCACAAGGGCCACCAAACATGCCTGAAGGGGGCTTTATGAATTAATTATTGTATTGACTCATTCGGGACTTCAGTGTGTTAGGTTATACAGAACTTTCTTGATAAGTAGTTATACAGAACTTTGTTTGCTATCAGATTGAACCTACAATGGGCCTTATCAACTCATTACAAAGACTATAGTCAGCTTACGGATAAGAGTACCTGTAGGTTTACATCGAAGCAGATGTTTTTATGTCAAAAGGCTATCATAGCAGGAGTTCCAGTTAATGGATACTTTATTTTGGTGAATAAGATTAATTTTCTTCTACTGATCACAAATTTGGCTTTGCAAACTCACGTGTAACAAATAAATATTCATGCTGACATATGTTTTGGGGGCAGTATATTGTTGATCTTTCAGCTTCAGTGTTTGATCAGCCTTATTGTACATTCACAAAAATTGAGTTAAAAAATAATGAGAAGTTAGTTATGTTTGTCTGTCTATCTATCTATATATCCACATTTTAGAGATTGTCTAGTGTCATGTTTTCCAGTTGGGGAAACTGTGATGAAGCACATGTAATGCGCTAGGCTAATATGGCAAAAGCTTTGATCCTTGGGAAATTTTTTGCATACTTTTTGTTTCTCAGAGGACCACCCAATTTTGGTGAATATTCTGAACCACCAAGGAAATCATGAGCAGGTTTATTAAATCTAGAATTCCCAAGGCCCTAACCTGAAGTCTAGGGATTAAAGGAAGAAAGGTACTAGTTTTGAGATACATTGATGATTTGTAAAAATTTTGGGGAGAGAGATTGGAAGCTGAAGACGGCAGCTTTTCCTTTCCATATTCATTTGCAGTGTGAGAAAGATTCAAGCAAATGTGTAATTATTGCCAAGAATTGAGGTTCATGGGATGTCCTAGTGGTTTTAACACCTCTTGTGGTGCGTGAGCAAGTGAGAATTCACATAGCAAAAAAAAGAAAATATTGCCAAGAATTTTTATGGAATCACAGGCTTGAAAGCATCCTGTAATTCCTGTCTGCCATCTTCTTGCAAAAGTGAATGAGAGGTTCTGGTTTACATATTTGATTTTGACCCTGGAAGTTCAACCTGAATGCAAGTCAGGGCCAATTCTAAATCCATGATTAGTGAATGTGATGTATATATATATGACGACGATGTAAGATTAGCCAAAATATGAAAATTTGTGTATAATTTTTTTGTGGAATGCAGTGCCAAGCAGTTCCCTTTCGGTCTCCAAAGCCACTGGGGACACATCACAAATAAAGATAAGATGCCCACCAACTTTGACATAACAAGCAGGTAAGCAGCTTCCTCGCTTTAATCATTATTTCTGAAACTAATGTCCCTTTTCTGTAAAAGGGATCCAATTCATCAACCAACAAAATTTCCCACGATTGGTTCTAGTGGAAAAATAAGAAATTCCCATCAATTCCCTCTGATTCCCGGGTCTGGACCATGAAGTAGGTATTGTATTCCCTGGTCTGCACTAAGTCACTAACCCAAAAGTTAAACCTTGGTGGACCTGAATGTTCACACATAAGATAACAGGTTCTCCTACCATGTAGAAAGCCAGGATTAGTGTGACTAGGTACATTCGTACAATGACAATAAGAGTGGCAAGACAGTGCTTGGGAAACACTCAGCACGTTATTACTACTACATGGTTGAGTGGTAGACAGGGCCGGCCCTTCCACTAAGCCAATTAAGTCATTGTCTAAGACCCCCAAGAGGAAGAGGGCCCAAAATTTTGAAAAATAACGATTTAAAAAGAAGAAGAAGAAGAAGAAGAAGAAAGGTAAACTACATATTTGATCCCTATCGTTTACACTGAATGTCAATTTTTTTTTTTTATGAGACCAAATGTCAATTTGACCCTTAACCTTTCAAATTGACAGTTAACCTTTCAAATGTGTCAATTTGATCCTTAACTTTTTGGTATCGTATCAAAATAATTCCTACCATTAAGTACTAAATAAAAAATAGTGACGTTGCTAACAGTAAAATTAATATATTATCTTGCTAACAGTAAAATTAATATATTATCTTTTATGCCACGGCAATTTCCACATAAGCTTCCATGTGGCGTTATTAAAAAAATTCAACAATTTTCTAACTCAGTCCCTCTTACTCTCTCTGTCTCTTTGATCAAACTCAGACTCACTCTCTCTCTCTTCTATGCTCAGCCTCCATGACAGCATGACCGAAGCTCAATCTCTGAGTTCCTTCAACGCCACTGCTATTCTCCGCCGCTTGCCACCGCCATCATACTGGTGGTTGCCAAATCCAAACCCTCTTTTGTAACCTCCCGCTCTCTCACTCTTACTCACTCTCTCTCATCAATCTACCAAGATCGAAGCTCTAAGCCTCTATCTGTCTTTGAACTGTGCATGAGGGGAATCTAAAGGAGAAGGGTTTGGTGATTTCAGATGGGTATGTTTTGAGTGGATGAAGCCCTTTGCATTTGTGGGTATTGTTCATTTTTGCAAGCCATATAGATAGTATGATTTGATTTAGATTTTGGTTTGTTTTTCAAAATGGATTCGTGGGTATTCTAAGTTGATTTGTAAATGGGTATGGATATGAGTAAGCGCTCAATGTGATCTGACTAAAATTTTTTGTTTTGGTATAAAGGTCTGGGTATTTTCAACTTAGCTTTGCAAAATCAAAAACAAATTATTTTTGCAAAGGTCTGGGTATTTTAACTTATATTCTATTTCCATCTTCTATAATTAAGTTTCCCAATGCTATCCTTTCTTTCATTTTTCCATTGACGGAATAGAAATGAAGGGGTTTTTTTTTTTTTTTTTAAATAAAAATTATTCAAAGAGAATGAAGGATACAAATTACACATCTACAATGTGAATAGATTGTATTTTATCGACTTCTTTCATGGAGCTTTGAAGGAGCCAAGAAGTTACATGGTATGAGACAAAAGGAGCTCCATCAAAATAGATTTGGACTTGGAATGGGTATTTTTGTATTTGCCTACCCTTGAGCAAGCTTCGGTCATGGAGGCTGAGCAATAAGCAGAGAGAGAGAGAGTGATATATCAGAGACAGAGAGAGAGAGAGTTAGACCGAGATAGAAAAACTTTGATTTTTTAAATTAATTCCACGTGGCAGCTTAGGTGGAAATCTAGTGACATAAAAACAATATATTAATTTTACCATTAATCACGTCAATATTTTCTACACGCAACACCAAAATATTATTAGGAACTTTTTTTTTGAGAAACAATATTATTAGGAACTAAGCATGTAATTTATCCAAAAAATAATTAGTTTCAAATGAATCCTCTAAAAAATCTGATACATTACTGTGACAAAGAACAAAAAATTTAGAACATCTTTATAAATATCGCTATCCGAAGAATTCTTTGCACTAAACAAATCAATTATTTCATCAAAAAAAACTCAATTATCTCAAAAATATCCTTTAACCTCTGGACAAATCAAAATTCAACCGAATAAAGTGCAAATTCGATCTAAAAAATTTACCTACAAAACAATCTCAAATCAAAACACTTAAAAAATCTCAAATCCCTAAAATTTACTCGTACCTTCTCTCTCTCTCAGCTCTTGCTCTCTGCCTCTCTCATTCTTTCTCTACACTGGTTCTACTTTTAAATCTTTTGTTGGTGGCTCATGCTTCCTTCGATCTGATCAGTGATCCGTTCCGTCTCAACTCTGTGCTCTCTAGGTATAGACTATATATGACTTTTCATCTGCTCTGCACACTGCAGATCCAGAATCCAAATGGTACCATGGTTTACTGGTTTTGGAGATGGAGGCTTATAGTCTTATCTAAGAAGACTTGTGGCTGTGGGTGGACTAGAGTCTTATGACTCTTATGTCTTATCTTCGGCTGGGGCCGTGGGCCTAGAGTTTTGTCTTTTACATTTTTTTTTTTTTTTTTTTTTTAGGTAATAGGACGATCGGTTTTTGTCTTCTGCATCTTTTGTTTTTGTTTTTGTTTTTGTTTTTTTTAGGTAACTTTTGTTTTTGTTTTTGTTTTTTTAGGTAATAGGATCGTTTTTTTGTCTTTTGCATCTTTTGTTTTTGTTTTTGTTTTTTTGGGTAATAGGGTCGGTCTTGGCTGGGCTTTCAATTTTTGGCTGGGTTTTAGGTGGAGTTGTCCTTCTGTCTGGGCTTTCAAATCTTTTTTTTTTTAATCATGCGTTTTTATATTTGTGCAGGTTGAGAATTTGAGATTGATTATTGTTTAGTAAAGCTAGAGCTACAATAATACTTTTCTATAAACATCAGGTTCTATTGCTTTATATTTGAAAGTTATTTTTTATTTCAGTCATTATAAATATATTATAGATAGTGTTTATTTTATTTTTAAATATTATTTTATTAGAAATTTCTACTAAAAAATATATATCTGAATATGAAAAACTTAAAAAAAAAAAATTTATTGAGTCTAAAAAATAATCAATGAATAAATTTTTTATTAGTAATAAACAAAATACAACACAAAATTTAGATGAAAATATCACAAATAAACAAGAAATTCATCCAAAAGAGTTAGAAGATAATGAAAATGAGATGTTAGAAGAACTTAGATACAAAATTTTAATTAGTCAATTTGCATCTCAAAAAGTAAGAAAAACAGATTTTAAATAAAATATATTATAATATAAAAAGATTAAATAAATATTAATTTAATTAATACATAAATATTAAAAAAATGCCCAATTTTAATTCTCGCCTAAGGCCTAAAAATGTCTAGGACCAGTCCTGGTAGGAAAGTTTAATATCATTTTTCCAAATATCTGGAGTGATTTGTTACTTCAATTGTTAACCAAAGCTTTTATTTTTTATTTTTGATAGTTGTGGGAAGTAGATTTAAACCCTAGACATCTCTGCCTGAATAATAAGTCTAAGGATACACCCTATTTCATATTCAACTAATGTGTCAAGTTGTGATTTGTGCAGAACAAAAAAGTGTTTTTGATGGACTCATGTAAATGTGACATTACTCCCGTCATAAGTTTACAATTCCACTAGATTTAAAATTGAGCGTGAAATTGGTTGTGTACATTGTTGCTGCTAAAAAAAATAAATAATAATAATAATAATAATTTATCAATTGAGCTATGCCCTAAACAGCCAAAACTATTTTCAACCAAAACTATTACTTTATCCATCGTTATGGCTCTCTCATTTGATTATAGCCTTAAAAAGCACGTTCCACCTGAGGAAGCAGCGAAAACAAATACTAAAAATTAAAGTGGGACTAATCAATGTAAAATACCCATTTTTCACTTTATTCACTCGCCCGTACACTTTGAGTCACCAACCACAGCCACTACACATACATTATACATGACGACCATCAAGGAATTACTCACATATTGGAGGGAGGGGTCTGTCTGAGTCCTTGCTTTGGCTGCAAAAATGGTTTCAACTTCTCCTACTAAGGTGAGAGAGCATGACCACCCTTGTTACATATTCATACTGACTATTTTCTGCACCATATTAATTGTAGATTCCTTAGCTCACTGTTTGTAAATTATGAACTCTAGCAGGAAGTTGCTAATTCAGACGGCAAATGGATAGAGGAGGACACCTCACGCCGTGCCAAATGGTGGTACTCAACTTTTCACATTGTCACAGCTATGATAGGTGCAGGAGTACTCAGCCTGCCTTATGCTATGGCCTACTTAAGATGGTACATATTGGACTCAACTAAACTCAACTTATATATATTCTCTTACTCTAGAGCACTCACATCAATCCTTCTAAAATATAAAAAGTTTACAATTTTACATATTTTACCTTGAAAATCACCCGCGTCAGCTCTCCTAACAACTACAGTAATCATATAAAGATACACTGTTTCTATTCACTTGTGCATCAATATTTAATTAATTTCTCTTTCTTTCTATTCTAATATGCCCAAAACTACTATAATAATGCCGTTGCTAATATGCCCATGCCAAAACTACTATAATAACTGTTTTTTTTAATTATAAATAATAACTCATGTCCTTGTTCAGGGGTCCAGGGACACTGGTTTTGGCAATATTATGGTGCATGACCTTGAACACAATGTGGCAGATGATACAACTCCATGAATGTGTTCCAGGTACTCGTTTTGATCGATACATTGACCTCGGTCGACATGCCTTTGGGCCAAAACTCGGACCTTGGATTGTGCTTCCCCAGCAACTTATTGTCCAGGTTGGGTGTGACACAGTGTATATGGTCACTGGGGGAAAGTGCCTCAAGAAATTTATGGAGATGGCCTGCACCAATTGCGCACAGCTCAAACAATCTTACTGGATTTTAATCTTTGGAGGCATCCATTTCTTCTTGTCTCAGCTACCCAACTTTAATTCTGTTGCTGGTGTTTCGCTAGCAGCAGCAGTCATGTCACTAAGGTACCAACTTATGCATGCTTGTTCAGCTTAGATTTTGGGTAAATGGTAGACTTAGAACACCTTCTGGGAAATTAAGTCATTTTTAACTTTGATTTCTAAGCCAAAAGAAAAGAATGGAAAGAAAGTATTACGTTAGGTTGGGAAATGATGGAAGGCCTAAGTTGGGTGGTACTGGGACCGACTTATCTACTGTCTCAACTCTGATTAAAGTTGGTTTGACATAGAATTAAACAAATTAAGGGCTTATAACTGCATCAATTGAAGCAAAAACAACCCAAGTTCTGTAGATAAAGGTTGTGTTGCTTATATTTGAGTTGGTTAAGCAACACTTATTGTTTATTGTTTTAGTTGTTCTATACTTGTCAGAAAGTGACAAATTTTCATTAAATAAATTAGTTGGTCAAAGCTTCGCAATCCTTAAAGAATAAATTGGTAATTTTAGTGGCACAACGTCCAGCCCTGGTTTAAGCATCTAAATCTTGATATTTCCGGCAAACCAAGACATTATTAAGCCACCTGATTATAACTACTCTCAGCATAAATGAACTCATAGGCCATGCCTCCCCTGAACTATGAAGTATATATGAGAGGGTGTTCCCCCCCTCCCTCTATTTGTTCTTGGCCATTGAAATTCAACCATCCTTACTCAGATACCAGACAAGGAAACTACTGTTTGGGTCATAATTTTTTCCCTTAACATGGACATTCTATAACTATAATTCATGTCTACAGGTACTCGTTTATATATACAAAAGAGAGAGGTTAAAATTAAAGGCATCCACGTGCTTGATGAACTTTTGGTGAACCATGCACAACAAATCATGAACCACTTTGAGAAAAATAGGCAACTCAAGTGGCAAAAAGATGCATCCGAGAACACTAGAGGTTCATAAACTAGAGCAATTTTCCAATTTTTTATCCAACTTACTTGAGAACCATCATTCCTATGAATTTCTGGCTATTTTGTAAAGCAGCTTACTCTAGAAACAACCGTGTGAAATATTGAAAGATAGTGGATTTAAATACATCTTTCTAAATTGCAGTTATTCAACTATAGCCTGGGTGGGTTGCTTGGCTAGAGGTCAGATAGATAATGTGAGCTATGCTTACAAAAAAACTAGCTCAGCTGATTACATGTTTCGTGTCTTCAATGCATTGGGACAAATCTCTTCTGCATTTGCTGGGCATGCTGTGGCCCTTGAAATTCAGGCCACAATTCCATCAACTCCTGAGAGGCCTTCAAAGGAACCCATGTGGAAAGGTGCACTTGGAGCCTATTTTATCAATGCAATATGCTACTTCCCGGTGGCCCTTATTGGATACTGGGCATTTGGGCAAGATGTTGATGACAATGTGCTAATGAATCTCAAGAAACCTGCGTGGCTCATTGCCTCTGCTAACCTAATGGTGGTCATCCATGTCATAGGCAGCTACCAGGTACAAATTTATAGTTCTCAGTTTATATGGTATACATGCATGGTACACATGTACACGTCTGCTTATATTTGTCTCTACATTTAAAATCGATTCATTCATAGTTTACATTAGATACCACAAATCTAAAAGCAGATACAATGTCACTTTATTTAAAATTTTAAATGTCGTTTTAGTCCATACAATTTAAATCCAAGAAATAAAATTTAAACTATGAAATTGACTCTCTCCATTTCACTTGAAATGGAGGTGATTATGTTCCCTTATATATTTATACACACACTACATGAGGATTGCAGCAACATGTAATGAAGAAAGATGTGTAGGTCTATGCCATGCCTGTATTTGCCTTGCTGGAGAGGATGATGGTGAAAAAGATGAACTTCCCACCAGGAATTGCGCTCAGACTCATCGCTAGATCTTCTTATGTAGGTGGGATTCTTCTTGACATTTCAAAGGACCAGAGCCTGAGAGACAAAGATAGGCAGAGAGAGATAAATTTCGTCACACTCTTTTAATTAAAACCACTAATAAGTTCCTGAAATATTGCAGCATTTACATTATTCGTTGGAGTCACCTTCCCTTTCTTTGGGGATCTTCTTGGTTTCTTTGGCGGATTTGGATTTGCTCCCACTTCATATTTTGTAAGCTTCTCTTCTGTTGTATCATTCCACACCCCCCCCCCCCCCCCCAATGACACACTACAACTGAAAGAGTAAATTAATATTGAGCACTGTTGCAGCTCCCCAGTATTATGTGGCTAGTGATCAAGAAGCCAAAAAGATTTAGTGCCAAATGGATCATCAACTGGGTAAATCATATTGTGCAAACAGTATTCCTTTTCTTCTTTTGGTGATTATCCACTGATGCAAGTCGTTTATGTGTTGCAGAGTTGCATATTCGTTGGAGTTTTTATTATGTTGGCATCCACAATTGGCGGCTTCCGGAATATTATTGCTGATGCATCCACGTATAGCTTCTACGCATAAATTATGGTGATTTTATGTCAATTGAATGGAAAATGTAATTGAGTTGGCTAAACTCATTTTTCTGATGACCTTTTCTCTATATATAATGGAGTGGAAAATGTAATGAGCTGAAAAAAAAAAAATATATATATATATATATATATATACACATTTCAATAAGGGGCGGCTTTAGGATTTTTGTCTAGGGGGTCAATAAGAAATATAAATTATATAAGAGATGAATTTTGGGTAGGAGATAAATCTTGCAACCTACGAGATTTCTTTATTACAAATTTGTTCATAGTACTAGCAAAAAAATAAAAAAATAAACTATAAGTTCATTTGACATATTTCTTTCTTATACAATAAACATATTAATTATTGTTAAGTGATTTTTTTGCAATTATTTAATTTATAAGTTTACAATTCTTTAAATGTTTTATATTTTTATTGTCCTTTAATGTTAATGTATTGACCAAGTCACATAACCAACCACTACTCACAACTCACAAGTCGCATTCAGCAAAATTAAAAAACCATTCACAAGTTACAAATTAGTCAAATAGTCAAAGTGCAAAAGATAAGTCATAACTCAACTTTATATCAAATCAATACAAACGCTTAGAGCAACCACATCAACCCATCTATAATCTTCTAAAATAGAAAAAGATACCAATTTTACACATTTTTACACCCACTAATGTAGGTGTTTTTTTGCTCAAAATGTGTAAATATACACACATGAACAGTAACCATGCATATATACACATTTATTGTTCATTATATGCACAGTTACTGTTCATGTGTAAACGATTTTTTTATTCTTTTTTTCTCTCTCCTCTATCAAACTACTTCTCTTCCCCAGCATTTACAACAACCCTGTTGGGTTACACGTGTAAGTGAAGTCCCACATTGAATAAAGATGAGAAGAATGAGTGGTTAATATAACATAATTGAGCACATACCCATTGGGCTTAGGCCTTTTGGGTTAAAGTGTGTCTTTATATGTTATATTAATTACTCAAGGAAGCTCCCCAAGGTGTTTATCTCCCCGACAAGTGGTATCAGAGCCCATGGTGGTGTGCGGCGAAGGTGGTGAGGTGTTCATGGTCCCTATCCAGCGGGGACAGAGAAAGCCTACATGGCCCACACATAAAGATCCTGGAGAAGAAAAAAAACAAAAAAAGAGCCCAATAAATGAATATTGCTAATGGTGCTAAATAATGGTGTGATGCAAGGTTCCCATGGACATGGACGTGCGGGGTTCCCATGGATGTGCGTGCGGGGTTGACACGTGGTTCCCATGGATGGCGTACGAGAGACTCATGGATGATGCATTGATGAAGTGAAAAGCCCATTAGGCAAGGGGGAGTAAGTAGGACTTGTTCATGACCCATAGAGAGGTCTTGAAGCCCACAGAGAGGCAGAGACTCACACGTGAGGGGGAGATTGTTGGGTTACACGTGTGAGTGAAGTCCCACATTGAATAAAGATGAGAAGAATGAGTGGTTAATATAACATAATTGAGCACATATAGAGACACACTTTAATCCAAAAGGCCTAAGCCCCAATGGGTATGTGCTCAATTATGTTATATTAACCACTCATTCTTCTTATATTTATTCAATGTGGGACTTCACTCACACGTGTAACCCAACAATCTCCCCCTCACGTGTGAGTCTCTGCCTCTCTGTGGGCTTCAAGACTTCTCTATGGGCCATGAACAAGTCCTACTTACTCCCCCTTGCCTAATGGGCTTTTCACTTCATCAATGCATCATCCATGAGTCTCTCGTACGCCATCCATGGGAACCACGTGTCAACCCCGCACGCACATCCATGGGAACCCCGCACGTCCATGTCCATGGGAACCTTGCATCACACCATTATTTAGCACCATTAGCAATATTCATTTGTTGGGCTCTTTTTTTTTTTTTCTTCTCCAGGATCTTTATGTGTGGGCCATTTAGGCTTTCTCTGTCCCCGCTGGGTAGGGACCATGAACACCTCACCACCTTCGCCGCACATTACCATGGGCTCTGATACCACTTGTTGGGGAGATAAACACCTTGGGGAGCTTCCTTGAGTAATTAATATAACATATAGAGACACATTTTAACCCAAAAGGCCTAAGCCCAATGGGTATGTGCTCAATTATGTTATATTAACCACTCATTCTTCTCATCTTTATTCAATGTGGGACTTCACTCACACGTGTAACCCAACAAACCCAGCGCGCCAGAATAAGAAGAAGGAAGAAGAAAATAACCACCCAACCACCAAACCCAGTGCCACCACCAAACACCGCAACCTAGCACAGAGAATTAACCCAAAATCAACAGAAAATTAATCCAAAATCAACGAAAAAGCAATTAGAAAATCCAACTCAAAATCAAGACAAACCCATTGGAAAACCCAACCTAAAAACAGTCCAAACCCACCAGAAAACCCAACCCAAAACATACTCAACAGAAAACTCATGTGAAATGCCCAACGAAGTCGGATCTGCTGCCACTGCTGCCGCTCAATGGTCTTTTATTCCTGCCACCGGATCTTTCATTGCTGTCGTCAGTTAGGGGTGAAAGGCGAAGGGTCGTCAGTTGGGAGTGGGAGGCGAAGGGTCGGTGGTGGAGGAAGAGAGGGAGGGGCAAAGGAAAGATGGAGGGCGAAAGCGAGAGGGAGGCTGAATCGGTGAAGGGCTGAGGTGGCGAGCTGGACCAGCAGAGAGCTAGATCGGCGATGACAACGAGCTGGGTGAGGTGACTGTGAGGAAGAGAGTGAGGGAAAGAGAGGAATGGGTGAATGTGTAAAAATGGGTGTTTATGAGAGAGAATGGGTATTAATAACTAATAATAAAAATATTAATAAATAATATTATTTAATTAGAATAGATTTGTAAAATAGATAAATTGATGTGGATGTTTTGGAAATGTGATGGTATAAAATAGAAAAAGCAGGTTTTTAGTGTAAAATAGACAGAAATTTTTAGACGAGCTGATGTGGTTGCTCTTACAACAACACTACAACAGTAAAGAAACTCAAAACTCAACAACAGTAAAACACTATAAGTTTTATAACCCATTAACCCCCACAGGCCCACACACACGGTCAGACTTATTATAGACTCAAAACTTAAGTTGACCAGTTGAGTTACTCAACAACACATATCAGAACACAGTCACAATTCTTAACCCTACAAACACAGTCCAAGTTTCAAAACTCAACAAAAGAAATCAAAATATAACTCCACGCACACACGGTGATTCACTCACACAGATTCAATGAAATAGCATATCAAAACACTTTAAACACACTCTCACAATGAAATAAAGAGAGAAAGAGAAAGCTGAAAAACCAGATCAAGCGGCAGTAGAAAGCAGACCAAACGGCGATGGCAGATTAGGGACAGTTAGGTGGCGGCAGATCGTAGGGGCTATGCAGCGATAGATTTTGTGTGTGTGAAGCAGAGGCAGCCTTTTTCCTTTGGGTTTGGAGAGTGAAGAAAGATAATGAGAGATTTTGGAGGTTAGGCAGCTGCAAATTCTTAGGTTTTATTTGGCCCTTTTTTTTTGTTTACGATTTTTCAAAATTTGATTTATGGGCTTTTTATTTCTGAGATTAAAGACCTAAATTTTCTTTTGAACTTCTTTTTTTTTTTTTCCCGGAGTTTAAGTTGGGCTTTAAAAAAATAAAGAGTCAGGTGCATGGTGAGGGTGTGCAAATTTGTATTGCAGGGGGTTCAAAACAATTTTAAAAAATATATATTTTATATATATATATATATATATATATATAAATTCGGGTCAAGGGGTTTGAACCCCCTAACTATAACGTACTGCCGCCCCAATTTTCAATAGAGGGGATCCATTCAACATAATAACATTTTTTTTGAATATGAAATTGGCCTTAAAAAAATTCCTTTAAAAAAAAGGAATGGAGAACCAAGAAGCCTAAACCTGGCTTCTTTTTTTTCACTTTAGAAGTCGGGGATGTGCTTATTGTCATGGAAAGTTGGAAACCAATGCAGCGAAATCTATATAATCAATACTGATCAATAATTTATGTCAACTTGAAGTACTACACATTTACTAAAAAATAAAAGGGATAATTACAGATTATCCACCTGTGATTTAGCTCGAATTTAACTTACCCACTCGTAATTTTATTTTTGACACTTTATCCACCCATGATTCATTCAATCTATGCCCCGTAACCCACCTCTAATTTTTCCGTTACTCTAACATGTTTCATCAAAAAATCAAATAAGTAATCAAATCAAACACTCCTCTCCTGCATACTCTCTACGCTTGCTCACCCACTTGGGATCTTAGAAAATAAGAAGGGTTAAGACTCAGCAATTTATAAAAACATAAATTGTTGAGTCTAAACCATCCTTATTTTCTCCAATATCCAATACCCAAAAGCCAAATTTTATAAATTTTTGTTTAGATTTTAATTTTGGACCTACTCTCGCTCCCTTCTCTTGTTCCTCTTCTGGGTCTTAGTAAGTGCAAAATTTCTCTCAATCTCATTTCTTTTTCTTTATTTGCAGATCAAACAATTTTTGTTATAATATATCAATATCAAAAACGCATTTTTTTTTTTTTTTTTTGCTTACTAGATTATCTTTGTTCACAATTTTAACCAGGTTCTTTTGCTTTTTGGGGTGTTACTTTTGTCTTTCTAGGTTAATGGGTATGCAAATTTGTGACCTTTATTCTATAATCTTAAACAATGTTTCTGGGCATTTTTTTAATCTGGGAATTTTGTGGGGTTTCTATTTTTTGGGTTTTTTTTTTTTTTTTTGGGTGTGGTAGTTGAAAAGGTTGATGATGATTTAGATCTGTGAAAGACTTGCTAACTATTTGATTCTTTGCCTGTGAATGAATGTTTGACTATGAGAGTTTTGTGTTGGGGATGGTTGGTGTCTATTATTCATTAAATTACTGTGTTGATTTTTTTTTTTTTTAATTTAAATTTTTGATCGTGACAGAGTCAAAGGTAGTGGTGGTGGTGGGGAAAGAAGGGAGAAGAAAAAATGGAGGAAACAATGGCAGCAAGGTATTGGTGTCACATGTGTTCGCAAGTGGTGAATCTGGTTATGGAAGCTGATATCAAATGTCCATTTTCCCAAATGGGTGAGCAAGCGTAGAGAGTGTGTGGAAGAGGAGTGTTTGATCTGATTTCTTGTTTGATTTTTTGATGAAACATGTTAGAGTAACGGAAAAATTAGAGGTGGGTTACGGAGCATAGACGAAATGAGCAACGAGTGAGTAAAGTGTCAAAAATAAAACCACAGGTGGGTAAATTAAATTCGAGCTAAACCACATGTGGGTAATCTATAATTATCCCAAAATAAAATAAAACAGAAGTGTGCTCTATTTTTTAAGGAACAACACATAAGAAAATTTTAAAATGGATCATAAAAGAGTTCAATTGTTTTAAATGTTATATATAGCTAAATTTCCACGGAATATCTAGCTTTATTTATTAAGAAACTAGCCATGGTCTTGCGCGATGCATGGATAATACTTTAAACTGTTATGTAAAAAACTTATATAGAATATTCAAAATATTTTAAAGTAATAACATGAGGTAATGTTGCAATAACATGAAGAGACTTTTGTTAAATTAATGATTTAATACAAAATTAAAGGGATGGAGAATTTAAACTATAAAGAAGAAGTTACATAAATTAGAAATTAGTTATTATGTGGTGTAATATCTTCTCAAAAAAAAAAATGTGGTGTAATAAGTTGATTGTTTGTTTAATCATTTATTTTTTTGCTGAAATTTTTAATCATAATATATTTTTTTTTTCTACATTGGCTTGGAGTTAGCATAAAAAATTTGTAATTTCATGTAAATGTTTTTTTTTTTTTTTGAGAAAAAAGTAAATGTTTAGTTGGCTTATAGAAATATCATCTAAAATTTATGATGTCATATTTATGTTATTGAAGTATGATAGTGGTAAGTTAAACACTCAGTGAAAATAGTGATATCCTATTAATAGAATTCTATTATAATCCAAATATGTAAAGAAGTTGAGGTGTAAAGCTAAATGAAAAATTACTATTACAAAGCGCCACATGACAGAATCACATAGTTTCTCACGTGATGTTTTTTCTTTCATATATTATTTTAAGAAAAAAACCATATAAAATTCTTATATATATATATATATATATATATATGTAATTAGTGCATACTTATAGATAATTAATGTGTATTCACTTCATTAACACATTCAATGAATTAAAAGTTTTACATAAATGTAAACTTTGAGAAGGTGGAAACTTAAATGAGAGAAACTCAACAAATGTACCACTTGGCAAAAACTCAACAAATGTTTGACAAACTCGAGTTCCAAAAACAATCCAACTTACCAAATAAGTTCAAACGCATACTAGTCACTGAATTTTTTCCAAAAAATGTACTATTTACCAAATTTTGGCCAATAAGCTCAGTTATACATATTTACATTTTAAGTTTTTGGAAAGTCAGGTATCATAATATTGAAAAGGCAGTTTTCATACAAAGTTATGAACATCTGGCTTTTTACATAAATGGGTCTCATACACTCTTCTCTTTCAGATCACTTGATAAAAATTAAAAAGAGAAAAAAAAAATCTACCTTTTACATAATTAATGACGTGTTCCGGATATTATAAATTATCTTTTTCTTTTCTTACAATAAGATTTCAACATAGAAGAAATAAAAATAGATTAATTCCTTAATCTATTTGAACCTTGGACCAGAGTGCATAAGCGCTAAAGATTTAATGACAAAAGATTCATTGGATAAGTGTTAGGTCCTGATGATGATAATAATAATAATAATAGTGAAGGTGATTATTATGCTACAATGAAAAGAGACAAATGCACAAAAACAGATCCCTTGCGAATAAATATTGACCAAAAGAAGCAGAAGCATCAAATATTCTAATTGCATTGAAATACCAAATTATGCCTGCAATAAAAATGAGACATCTGCCTGGAAACAGAGATGTAGTTGTCGGACAATACTATAACAATTATTCACTTATATATATATATATATATGCCTCTCGAGAGGACAAAAGTATTCAACTGCCAAAAGCCATGGATTCATCCAAGCACTTTTTCTTTTTTATTCTTCATCTTCTCTTCATCACAGTTCCATCAATACAAGCAGCCGCAGCAGAGTCAAAGCTCTTCAGAGATGAAAGATTAACTCAAGCTAATGGAACAAAATTAATTATAAAATACCTAGAGTTCACATATGTAATGATGGAGTTTGCTTTGAAAGCTCCTGAAACAATTTCTGTCAAAGAAAACTCTTTATTAATTACTAAAGTAATTTCTATATGCCATTTTTGGAAAATTACTCTGTCAATTAAACTTAAGAAATTCTCTCTATTGCCATCATCATCATCATCATCAAATTTTCTGTCTGTGGGGTTAGAAAATTCTTTTAAATTTATTATTTCTACAATATTTCACTCATTTATGTCTGTGGAATTTTCTTCTTTAATTTCTTTAATTTCCTTTTTTCCCATTTTTGCTTCTGTCATTAAGTCTTGTAGAGCTACTGATTTTATTTCTACACCATCTTGTTTTATTTTCATTTTTTCCCTTTCTTTCTTGTCTTTTTCTTTCTTTCTACAATCTGTAACATGGTATCCATATTTTCTACACCTAATACAAGCAATAGGTATTTCTATAGAGTCTTTCAATTTTAATAAGTATCTCCTGTATACCAATTGTATTCAGGGATACAACCCCAATCATGAATAAGGACCAAAATGTGTACTGGCTGAGCTTCCATATAATAGCTATTATCCCAGGCTGAAAGAGTACTCCAGATTAGTATTTTCATATAATTAAGTCCTCCAATCTGTGCGGCTGCTACTCGGATGACATTGGGAAATAAACTAATCTGATTTGCAGAAGTTATGGTTAATTTGCTGATAAACCCTGCTTCTAGCATTTCAAATAGCCACAAAGGATCACAAATTACTGGATCTTCTGTCTTTGTATTGATAAGTAATCTCGGATAGAGATTGTATCTGTCTTCTAGTTGACTACTTTTACTACACTATCTCTTTCTATCTCTTTAGTATCAAACTTCCTACGTATTATTTCATTATTTTGTCTTTCATACAATTCTTTTGAACTATCATTATTATATCTAGGACTATTATTTGTTTTTTCTAAACTATCATCTTTTTTCTCTTTCTTTGTCATGTTTCTTTGTTTTACTATGTCTTTTCCTATATCTAATTCTTTACGTAGAGTTTCATCTTTTGAATTGGTTTGTTGACTTTCTATTCTTTCTATCATTTCTTTCATCTCTTTTACCATTCCTTTTTTTATTATTTCTTTATTATTATCTGTCAGCCATAATAGCACCATATGATGATGACTCTAGTCAGCCATATTACTTGGCTTTGTGGCGGAAGTATGGGTATCTCATTGACTATGTCAACTTTCAGTTCTATGCCTATGAGAAGGGGACAACTCTTCCTGAGTTTATTACACACTTTGAGACCCAGAACACCAATTACAAAGGTGGTAAAGTCTTGGTGAACTTTGGTACGGATGGAAGTGGGGGTCTATCTCCTGATAATGGATTCTTTGAGGCTTGTAGCCAGCTTCAATATCAAGGTAAACTTCATGGCATTTTTATTTGGTCTGCTGATGACTCCAAGAAGACCAATTTTTATTATGAAAGCAATCACAAACCTTTTTGGCAGCTCAAAATGATGGCCTCTAGTGCAGGATAAACAAAGGAAAAATAGGCCATGGCCTCAAGGGTTACTCCTCATGTGTTATTGTTGCAACCTTGTTTAATTTAGGTTATTTGATCATGGAAGGTATTAGTATAAATTAAGGGTCATGATTAAATTTCATTGTTTTGTACTCATCAAAAAAAAAAAAAAAATCATGATTTTGTCTTTATATAAATAGAAAATTATGCAGTTACTGTAATAGCTTGTTTTTTACTACCAATAAAAAATTTTGTATTTATCTGGAAAGTTATATTGAGGACCTATGGACCCATGGTCTGCTTGATTAAATACCCAAGAAGAGGTTTTTCTTTTGTTACCTTTAAAAAAGTTAGGTTTTAATTTACAATTGAAAGTAAATTTTTGTCTTATTACTCTCCTGACAACATCATTTGGTACTAGAGTTAGTCATACTGTGTCAATTGTGAAAAATCTAAGATTGACCCTATGTGTTAACTATCAGATTAATAACACATTAATTATTGCTTAAATCCAGAGTTAACAACTCACCAATTAATACATCACAGTAATCACCACAATCCAAAAGGCAATAAAGATCCAAAAAACACATTGATTTGGTGATGAAGTGGAAAAGTTTTGAAAAACTCTTCAAAAGAAAAACCACTCCGAGAAAACCAAACCTGTTAGAAATTTCATTATAGAAGAAACAAATGCAATCAATCTATACTTACATAACCTTTTACAGACTAGACTCAACTCAAAACCTCAGCAAGCAACCCATTTGCCTACTGCCGCAGTAGCTCCAAAACTTGGGAATCCTTCTCTAGAACTTCCTCCATGAACAATTTCGTCCACATCAACCTGAAACTCCAATGCTCCGAGGAACTCTCTGGTCTGTGGTTTGAAAAAACACTCACAAGGAGAAACTCTATAAGAAACTCTAAAGGAGTAACGCAAGGGAGATGATTTTTGAAGTTTAGTCTAAAGAAAATTACTAGCACGGCTGCCTCCCACCTCAAAAGCCATGCATCAAAGGATGTTCAAAGGTAGGTAAAAGTTTAGGTTAAATAAATCTTCAATTAGAATTAGAACTAAAAAATTCGTTATCTCACTTGAGTGAAGGTCGCACAAAGTCTTTGCCTGCTTTTGATGTTCACATGAACAAGGCCTGAGTTCGCTCAAGTGAGCCTTCTGAACTTTGTAATCTTCAAGTAGCTTTTTAGTGAAAACAACACCCAACTAAATTGCAATGATTAGAACCCTCATTAACACATGTTTTGATACATGGAATTTTCCAACACTAAGAAATAGGTATCAGACGTCGACCGCAACTTAAAAGCCAAGAGTTCATTGGCTTAACCAAGCAGAAGAGATGTTCTAAATGTAATGATGATGGAGCAACTTATGTAGAAGATGCTAGAACTGCATAGAGACCTGAACAGGTAAGAGTTGAAGACAATATATTATCATACTAAGTGGCCCTCACAAATATAAATCTGGGTAAATCCTAGTCTGCTAGGCCAAACAGTTGGTCTATTCAAAAGTAAATAAGCCTGTAGAAAATCAAGAGGTGACAATAACTGAATTGAAATCATCTCCTGCATTTCATGTTACTACAATACTTACTGAATCAGGCAATAACATTAAAGCAAAACTAATGACATGGTACTTGTTTTGCCAAAACTGTGGAATTCCCATGGTATGAGGCAACACACACAATGGGAGGACCAAAAGACAACCCATAGACTACAAATTTAGACTCTTAAAGATTTCCCAATGATTGCTTAAAAGTCAATAATTTACCCTGGACTCTGGAGATGTGAATTATCACATTGCCAATTACAAAAATTATTTCAAGAACCAGTACGTCATTAAGCAAGCAATTCTTACCATAAAAGATGATCCAAAGAATGCAAATGATATAGCAGTATCTGCATGTAGAGGTGATACCACTCCATACATGTTCCTTCCACTGATCAAGTTATGCCATAAAGAACATAATTCAATTGTATTTTCAATCCAGAGAGCACCCCCACCCATCGTCTCCCAACTTGGGAGGTAAAAGAGGTTGATATGCAGAGAGTGAATTCACACAGAAGAGACATGCCCCTTCCATTTGCACTCCTTCACCGGCAACCTCTCCATTTTGCAGTGAGTTTCTAATCTGCTTGTTTAGATCTACTGAGTATTGGTTGTGCTTGTGAGCGTTCCTAACTGGAATATTATAAAGGTCATACTTATTGCACAAAACTCCCACTTTTCCGGGTTCTTGGATAGGTCATGTTAGGCAACCTTATCCCTAATAATTTTTGGAGAGGCTTATTCCCAGACTCAAACCCTCAACCTCTTGCTTTTGGTGGAAGCACTTGTCATCGCATCAAGGCCGAACCTTTTTATCTGTTCTAAATTAGATTCAGGTTACTTTTATCTTATGGACTAGTCATAAATTTTTATCCCCTTTTCTGTAATCAATTTCTGCTGCTATGGTCTCATCTCTTCTATTATAAGTTGTAGCGGTCCCCCATTTACAACGCTCGCGTCTTCAAAACACCTTTGGTTGTCACTCACTGCCTAGCAATCCCAGCAGCCAACCCCCACGGTGTCATAAACTTCAGAAACAGTCAGTACAGTTACACCTGTCACAAAATAAAAACAAAGCAAAAATTTCTACTTTACAGTCCAATTCGTCAGCATATTGGACCACTTAGCTCTCATGTACGACATAGAAGCCATTATGGACCCTATGATAAGTTTGTCCAGCATCCTCAAATAAACCTTCTTTGTCTTGTCCACAAGCCGGTGTACATCTTCTAAATGGTCTGCTATTTCCACCTTCCACAGCAATTACTTTCACAAATTTGAGCTACTCCCTTCTTCTTAAACAAGAACTATGGCTGCCACCAGCTTAAGCTTAATTGTAGGCTACACCAAAGAAAAAAAATAATAATTGGGATATTGGCCTCATGATAAAAGAGCAAATCATGCAGAGGTTATTGGTAATTATGTCAAATTTATCAGCAAAACTTGTAGCCTTATCTTGTACTTCGAAGATAAAAGAACCTACTAGCACCTTTGCAGCCCTCTCTTTTGCTTTATACCATTCAACATTAAAATGTATTCGCCATCCAGAATATATTGCAAAATCCCTTTGGATCTTTGCTTCCTCCCTGCTCATTTTCTTGGCTGAACACCCAATGCATTGAGCTCAGTCATACATATTTACATTTTTAAGTGTTAGGAAAGCCAGAGCTATCATAATACTGAAAGGCAGATTTCATATGAACATCCAACTTGAACATAATGGGTCTCATCCATTCATCTCACTCAAATCACTTGATAGAAAATAATATAAAATCTTCCTTTCACATAATGAGTGTAATGTTGCCAATAGTAAAAAATATCTTTCTTTTTTTCCTTGCAATAAGATTTCAATTCAACATAAAGACAATGCTACCATCCTAGTCCTTATCAATTAATCATTGTGAAAATTAGACCAATGTTCTTTAAAAACATTTTCTTGTAAACATGTGTTCAAGTGGGACTTAGTCTCTCCAAAATTGCAGGTTAGGTTAGTCTCTCCAAAATTGCAGCCTTGTTCGCTGATTATTGCTAGATTACATAAGCACTTCATAGTTCATAAGTTTTTAACACACAACTTCACTCTTCACTCCATTCATATTAGTGAATTCAAGCCAGTACACTTTTTTTTCATTTTTATTATATTTTCCCTCTCATGGAAGCTTACGTGTAGATTTCCTTCTTTTTGATAGGTAATAGGAAGTTCTATTGAAAAAAAGTAGCTTATGTGTAGATTTCCATCAGATGAAACTATCAAAAATAAAGACATACACTCTCAGTCAAACAAATTATGCCATTCAACATAAGTTTCAATTCCCTTATATATTTTACATATAGAGATGATATCCAATACAGATTTCATTAATAAGACAATCACAAAAATCAAATTACTGAATTTTAGTTTGAGGCTATGCTCCATTAATTCCTTGATCTATTTAAACCTGGGACCAAAGTGCATAAGCACTCAAAATTTAATGATAACAGATTCATTGGACAAGTGCTAGGTCCTGAAAATAATAATATTGAAGGTGATTATGCTCCAATGAAAAAAGACAAATGCACAAAAACAGATCCTTGCAATACATGCTGACTGAAAGAAGCAAATAGCAATATATATATTAAAAAAACATTTATGAAATTAAGCTTCCAACAAAATGAGACATCTGCACAGAAACAAAGATGTTGACAGATAATATTATAACTATTATTCACTTAGATATATACCTTTCAAGAGGACACAAGATTCAACTGCTAGCCATGGATTCTTGCAAGATCCTTTTCTTTCTTATTCTTCATCTTCTCTTCATCACAGTTCCATCAATCCAAGCAGCCCCAGCAAAATCAAAGCTCTTCAGAGAATACATTGGAGCTGAGTTCCAGGATGTTACATTTTCAGATGTACCCATCAATCCTTATATTGAATTTCATTTCATTCTCTCCTTTGACATTGATTATTCATCATCTTCCCCTCCTTCCCCCACAAATGGTGACTTCATAGTCTACTGGGACACAAAAAACCTTACCCCTTCTAATGTTTCCTCCACCAAAGCCGATCATTCAAATGTCAAAGTAGGCTCTGAGTCTTGGAGGAGATACCATACAAGGACAAGATGTACACTTCGAACCTACATCAATTGACTCTTGGGTTACAAACGCCATTAAATCAATAACTCAGATAGTAAGAGTGTATAATTTGGATGGAATTGACATTGATTATGAACACTTCACTGCTGATCCCAATACATTTGCTGAGTGCATTGGAAGGCTTCTGTTAAACCTAAAACAAAGTAAGGTTGTGTCATTTGCATCAATAGCACCATATGATAATGACTCTGTTCAGCCATATTACTTGGCTTTGTGGCAGAAGTATGCGCATCTCATAGACTATGTCAACTTTCAGTTCTATGCCTACGAGAAGGGGATAACTATTTCTCAGTTTATTACACACTTTGAGACCCAGAACACCAATTACAAAGGAGGAAAGGTCTTGGTGAGCTTTGGTATGGATGGAAGCGGGGGTCTATCTCCGATAATGGGTTCTTTGAGGCTTGTAGCAAGCTTCAACGTCAAGGCAAACTTCATGGAATTTTTATTTGGTCTGCTGACAGCTCCAAGAATACTGGTTTTCGTTATGAGAAGCAATAACAAACCTTTCTGGCCAGCTCAAAATGATGGCTCTCTAATGCAGGACCAAAAAAGGAAAAAAGAGGTCATGGGTTCCTCCTTATGTGGTACTGTTGCAACCAAGTTTATTTCAGGTTATTGCATCATGGCTGGAATTAGTATAAACTAAGGGTCATGGTTAAATATTAATAGGGTTTCATGGCTTAATCTTTGAATAAATAGAAGATTATGCAGCTATTGTAATAGCTTATCTCTTATTATTGATAAAGATTTAGCATTTAGCTTGGAAGTTCTATTAAGAACCTATGATTTTCTTGATTAAATACTCAAGAAGAGGTTTTTCTTTTCTTTCCCTATAAGAAAGTTAGGTTTCAATGGACAATTGAAGTAAATTTTTGTCTTATTGCACTCCCAACCATGTGATGCAAGAGTAAGTCATACTATGTCAATTGATATAAGAGCAGAAATCAATCTTTTTTGTCAAAGGCGCCTCAAAAATCAAGAGCTCCTAGACTTAATCAAGCATAAGAGATTTTATAAATGTAAACGATGATGAAACAACTTATGCAGAAGATGCAAGACCTGTTAGAGATCATACAAGAGCCCAATTTGAGGGATCAGAAGTTGACAACCATTACTGTTGGAGAAAATATTATTTGAGCTAAAACTCAGTGGCAAACAAAAAAGAGAGAGTTGAAAAGCATTGTTTTGACAACTAGTGGATCGAGGAAAATCTAATCCAAGCTTGAGAATCAGTTCTATCCAGCCCAAGGAGAACTGATGCCGGACAGAAAAATTATTTATATATTAAGTAAATATAAGTCATTAAAAAAGCACTGAAAGGGACTCCATCCTAGTACATTAAAATTAAACAAAAGAAGTGCTAAAAGAGAAATAAAATAATAAATGTACAAATCTAGAAATCATATCGTTTAGAAAATCCAATACGCAAAATGAAGAGAATGGCATCGTAATCAATGCCCATTTGCATAAGGTCTTGAGAAATAAAAGGCAGTGGTGAGACAGAATCTCCATGACGTAGGCCTCTATTACTATTAAAAATACCAATAGGAGTTCTGTACTCCAAAACAAACTATGGAAATAGAATATTCCATCCATCCCCTCCATTTTCTCCAAACCCACACCTCTACATAATGTACAACAAGACAGCCCAATTGAGGCTTTTTCCAAATTAATTTGAACATTACCCCCAAGTTCCCAAGCTTCTGTTGGCTGTCCAAGTATTCATTTGCTACAAGAGATGAATCCAGTATCTGGCTCCCATAATAAAACATTCTGACTATTGGAAACTACCTTTCCTAGCAGTACTTGCCTCCTCTTTTCGGACGAAGCTATTAAAATTAAAAAAGGGTCAAGTCTCACGGATCACATGCTAAATAATAGCAGCCTAGTTTATTTTAGGTTTCAATCTTTTTTTTTTTTATTCATGGGTACTGCATTGTTTGGCCAAGAACCACCCAAGTTTTGAAGGGCAGGTTTCTATAGAAATAAAAGGATAAACAACCATAGGCTCAGCCTGGTTGGCCATGAAACATTCAATTTGTCAGAGATTATGGTTTTTGGGTGAATTAGTGACACTAGAGAGTCAATTTATCACTAACGCAACACAGTAAATACAAAAGTTATAGCTTGGAATCATTTACAAAAGCAACTGCTTGCTAGCATATAACATTTGATAATTCTAAAGCATAGATGTAGGCCAGCATTGTCCCCAAACCAGCAGAATCATTGGTCAGGTCCCAGCATTTACAGTTCAACTAGCCAGTCCAATGGAAAAATAAGAGACTTGAGACTACATAATTGAATATTGGTTTGGATCCAAATCCCAAACTTCTGAGATTTCATACACACTATTCAGTTTTACAATTGGAAGCAGCAACCTGCAAAAAGGGCCCTGAATAATTTATCAGGCCTGGACCTGGACTCAATGGAAATGCCCCAAGAAAACCGATCAAGCTGCGCCATCAACTATAGCTTGTCTTATAATGGATTCTCAATTAGAAAGAAACACTGGGACTCAGGCCAACTGCTAGCCAAATCCCAAGATAAAGCAAAGCAGGAAAAGCACAAAATAAGATTTATGATTATAAGAAAGGAGTACCTCTATCAGTTAATTTCTGAGGTAGAGTGGACTGCTTACTTATTAATCTGCTCATATTACTTCAATCCAAAATCTTTGAAAGAATGCCTCCTGGCTTCTGGGCCCAAGCAAACGCCTCTTCCTCCAAGTCCAAAATTTAAACAAGTCCTTGATCGTCCAATGTCATTAGTGCAAAAGTTTCACTCAGTTAATCACTTACACCGTATATAATCTTTTAAAGCTTTGAGGAAATCTCAACAGTGTGGAATAAAATAATCTGTGCCCTACAGAGAGGGTAAAGCATACAACGAAACAACATTGAGTTTGATATCTTTTATTGCTATCAACCGCTAAGTATACCCAGGAAAGCAATATTAAAGGTTTTAAGATGTAGCATAAAGTATGAACAAGAAAGGAAGCACTTTTGAGCATGACACTTTTGGAAAGGCATACACCAGTAAAAATGTAAAATAGATTTAGATTGGAAATAACAAAAATTAATGAAAACAAAACACTGGATGATCATTTTTGACATTTATTAATTGTGATGAATAAATAAACAGGGAAAAGTCTAAGACAATATAGTAGTATACCAAGTAGCCCTCACAAATATAAATCTAGGCAATCTTTACTATGCTAGGCCAAACAGTTGGTCTGTTCAAAAGTACTTAAGCATGTAGAAAATCAAGTGGTGACAGTTACTCAATTGAAAGCATCTCCAAAATCTCATGTTATTACAATGCTTACTGAATCAGGCAATAACAATAGCACAAACCTAATGCCATGGTACTTGTTTTTCCAAAAACTGTGGAATGCCCATGGTATCACAAGTCACAACACACAATTGGAGGACTAAAAACCTACCCATAGACTCCTAATTTAGGCTCTCAAGATTTCCCAATGACTGAACTAAAAATCAATCATCCAATCACTCTGGAGTTGCAAATTATCACATTTCCAATTACATAGATTATTTCAAGAGTCAGCAAATCATTAAGTAAGCAATTCTTACCATAAAGATTATCCAAAGAATATAAATAATATAGCAGCATCTGCATGTACAAGTGCTACCACTCAATGCATGTTCCTTCCACCAATCAAGTTATGACATCAAGAACCTAATCCAATTGAATTTTCAATCCAGCTAGCCCCCTACCCACCATCTCCCAACATGGGGGAAGAAGAGGTTGATACAAGGACAGAATTCAAAGACAAGAGAAATACATGTTCCTTCCACCAATCAAGTTATGACACCAAGAACCTAACTCAATTGAATTTTCAATCCAGAGAGCCCCCCACCCACCATCTCCCAACATGGGGGGAAGAAGAGGTTGATATGAGGATAAAATTCAAAGAGAAGAGAAATGCATGTGCCTTCCACCAATCAAGTTATGACATCAAGAACCTGATTCAATTAGAGAGCCCCCACCCACCATCTCCCAACATGGGAGGAAGAAGAGGTTGATGTGAGAATAAAATTCAAAGAGAAGAGAAATGCATGAGTTGATGCAAAGAAACAGATGAACCTTCAGTGAATTGGGTATTGATATATAATTTATTTTCAAATGAAAATTAAAGATCTTCACTGGTGACCTCTCAGTCCTGTAGAGCATTTACTAAATAAATAATGATGGTTTAAGGATTGATGGAAAAGCAGCAAAAAGGAATATATTTCTTTGCTCACTCTGCAACTATAGATTAGAGACTGCATTATTGGATAAATTGTATGCTGTTTTTTCTTTCTTCTTTTAACCAGGCATATAATGCATGCATTTAAGCTTTGGGGAAATTGTGCTATGGGTACAATGGCACAATCTAATAAAATATCAAGAAATTCAGAAAATGTAAAGAATAATTTGTGGAAGCACTATTCAACCATGAAAATAAAGAAGTCGGGCTCATAAATTTGTGAAATTTTCACTACTTTTTGACAGTTGAGTGTAAATACGTACAACTAAAGCTAACCAGCTGATTGTTTTGCTGATATTTGTACTGCTTTAGAGCAAAACTATATAGATTAGAGCACATTATTGTGAGTTTGCTTCTAGACAGACAAAGAGTGGTTAAATATCTCCATTGGTATTTTTGAATGAAGTTTCTTTATTTACTGGGGATTTGAGGATTCTCTGCAATGTGAAGTATACCTACAATTTGGTTGTTGGAAATAATGAAGATATACAAATGCTTGAATGTTCATGATGTCATAAACTGCATAATCATTTTTCTTTTCATAATATCTTGGAGATCACTGCTTCTACATATGTAGTAGCATTAAAGTTTTGCAAAATCTCATGTACTAACCAGATATGTTGTGACCAATATTATCCAAAACGAATATGCATTAAAAGTGAGAAAAAAACTGGATAAAGGTTGAAGCTTAATAAGATAACAAAGCCCAAGGCATCATACGATAATTTGAAGATGAAGCTATGAAACAAGTTCCCATAATTCCAGAACTTCGATAAACTTCTTTGCTATAAATCAGAAACCATTAAAACTAAAACATCTCAATGACAACATTACCTAAACTGACAATATCCATTTTTTGTAGTATTAAAAAGATAACCAAGCAACCAGATGCAGTTAGAACTTCCATCAGCATATAATGGCGAAACAGTCTCCAAAACGCCTAAACAATAACGTGTACAACATGGCACATAATGTAAGCATTAAATAGAACTTATAGCTCAAGTGAAGAACAACTTCCTCTAACAGACTATGTAGTAAAGGTGGCTTTGTATTTCACTATGCTAACATTAACATTCACATGCTCAATTCATCAATCATAACACTGTTATTGTGCTATTCAATACACTAAAAAAACCGAAGAAATAACATCAACCATAAAAAATATTTCATTTCAATCAAAAGCTACCAAGAAAAATATACTCTCAAACGTTACATCAAAAACATGATCCGATACTAAAATAAATTTACCCTTAAGAATCGATTGAGCCTACGAATTGCTTCGTAACGAAATCTCCACGGGTTTCCAAATACAACACCAATCAAAATTGATTGCTAAAACACCTAATTTAAGTCAAAATTAGCTCAACTCAACCAGTTTTCCTCCTCTTCTTCTTGTTCTTGCCATCCACTTCCACTTCAACCTCCTCGACACTCTTCCTCTTCTTGCTCTCCTCTTTTTTTACTTCTTCAATTCCAATATTATTCTCCTCCTCAGCTTCAATCACATTGTTCTCATAATCACCACCATCATTTTTCTTCTTCTTCTTCTTCTTTTTCTTATTCTTTTTATTACTCTCTGGCTCTTCCTCAATTACCATTCTATCCCCACCACCTCGAACATTTTCGATATTATCATCCTCATCCATCGCCTTCGCCTTCTCCTCCTTCTTCTTCTTCTTCTTTTTGTGTTTTTTTCTATCACTCTCTATTTCCAAGCTAGTTTCCTGGTCTCCGTGACCCGACTCCGCGACCCGAACCGAATTCTCTCCAACATCGACTTTCAGCTTACTCTCCACACCTCCGTTATCCGCAGGGGTCAGGTTCGTGCCAAAACTATCAATACTCTCCGGACGAAGTCGTTTTTTGGGTTTGTGACTCGGAGCTTGACTCACCTCGATACTCTGAATCCGTGTCGAGTTAACGCCGACGGTATCACCCTCGCTGAGGAACTCCGATTTGGACCAATCGCTCGTCCGGTCGGAGCCCGGAGCTCTTAGCTCCTTCTCGTGCTGTCTCAACTCCTTGAATGCAGACAAGGCGCGTCGGAGGTAGGCGGAGATGACCGGCGACGCGCCGTTATCGGAGGCGACGAAGGTGGAGAGTGTAGTAGTCGCCTTCTTGAGAGAGATTGGCTTCGACGAGAGGACCCTCCCTGAGACCGTCTTCATCGTTGTTGAGGCCATGGGTTTAGGTTTTGGTTCTCCAGGGTTTGAGTCTCTGTGAAAAGAAAGGGAGAGATTGCTAGGGTTTCAGGATTTATGAGAAAAGCTTCCGCCGTTTTTTTGATATTTGGGGGTGGTTTTCTGGGTCGGTTAGCCACGTCAGCTTGCTGTACTTTACAAGCGGAAACTTTCTTGAAAAATTGGCCGAATTTACTTAAAAAAATTAAGAGTTAAATACTATTTTGATCCTTATATTTTATTAAATTAAAAGTTTATTTTTCACTTCTAAATTTTTTAAAAATAAGATTATTCTAAATTTTGTAAAGTGTGTTTTGAATAGTATAGAAACAAAAATAAGAATAGAAAAAGAACTTTTTTAATAGTTTAAGGATAAAAAATAAACTTTTAGTAAAATTTAAGGACATAAATAAAATATTTTTAATAGTTTGGAGATGAAATAAGAACTTTTTAATAGTTTAGGAACAAAAAATAAACTACTTAAAGTTTATGAATGAAAAAACAAATTTTTGATAAAGTTTAGGGATCAAAATAGTATTTTATCTTCAAAATTAAAAAGATAATTATTGTTTACCCAAAAAAAAAAAGTATTATTTATACTTTAAACAAATTGTGAAAAAAATAGTAATAATCAATTAATTCAAATAAGTTACAACAAAAATTGTAATTATAAAATAACTGATTAATATTGAAATTAGGTAACTAGTTTTTTACTTTATTAATTTAATTCTTGAGCTAATGAAACCAACAACTTGTTAAAAATAACAAATGTCATAAGGGCATTAATTTAGAAAATATTTTTAAATAGTTTTTGTGAGAAATTAAAAAAGTTATTGATTTTTTTGTCGGCTTTTTATACTTCTCATAAAAGTAATATCAAAAATAAAATTGTCAATTAATAAATGCCCAAGGACATCTGTTAATGGAAAAAATATTTTATATTAAATGATATCATATCATCCGTATCAAAATCCAATAAACGAGAGACATATGTGCAAAATTAACTATCCAATAAACGAGAGACATGTGTTAGACTCTAAACTTTTGCAAAGTGGCACCTCCCTTTGAAGTTTCTCTACAATCTTCCAACCTAATTACCTAAGTTTACACCATGCCTCTCTCTCTTCTTTATGTCGTTTAGCATTTCCACCATTTCAGCATTAAAAACCAAAAAGAATTAAGCACTAATAATTAATAACTAATGAGATCGAGATCAAGGATTTATAAGAAAGCCTCTGCCGCTTTTCGATATCTAAAGGAGGTGCCCTAAAGCAACTCATTTTTGTTGTCCTCATCTCAATTCTCAAAGATTTTCAAGATAAATTTTGTAGTTGTTTTGGCCAATTGATTAGCATACCTAAATCCAAATTATTCTTTTCATCTAATCTTAAGCGCCAAGAAAAAGATCATATATCTAGTATTTTAAGTGTATCCACATAAACCAAATAGGAACATGAGGTAGCCCCATTTTTACATCAAGAAGACAAGCGAGTTTGTACCAATTTATTATTAATAAAACTAGAAAAAAAGATTGAAGGATGGCAAACTAGGTGCTTATCTATAGGTGGGAGAGTTATGATGATTAAATCCAAAGCAAATACAATTCCTATTAATTCCATTTGAACTACTTTACTTCTTGGAAAAACTTGTAAAGAGACAGATATATTAAATAGTGGTTTTTTGTGGGGAGACTCTACTCTTCATCACACTTGTCATACCATATCTTGGAAAGTGATCACAAAACCCAAAGAGGGTGGAGGTCTTGGTATCATTACCACTAGACATAGGAACCTAGCTCTACTTATGAAAAGCTTGGCATTTATGGACATATCCAAACTCCTTAAAGCCAAGTACTTTCCTAATAACACCCTAATGGATACCCACTCCTCTAGAAATTCATCTCATATTTGGAAAGCTTTTCAGATAGGTGGTAAATGACTATTTAAAGGCATGAGAAGCACGATAATTGGATACTAGGGGGAACTCTCAGCCTTTCAAGTATCATATTAACGGCCCGTTATCCCATGTAGAAGACTAGTATGGGTCAAAGAATGGAATGTTCAACATTATTAGAACCCAACCACAACCAAACCACAAAATTTGAGCTACTTGGCAACAATTAAATAAATGAAAGAGAATATTTAGGTTCAAAATTACACAATGGGCAATTTACATCAATATTTGGAACACACCTAGATAAATTCAGCTTTGTTGAGAGTATATTAGTAGAGCATATCAGAGTAGTAAATCATGTCGTATCAATTTAATTTATGCCATGTCAATTAATAACCTAATTTTTTTCAAAAAAATTTAAAATAGATCTCTAAAGTCTAAAAAATTACATAAACTACAAAAAATAAAAGATAACTTAAGAGTCAATTCCTAGGTTTGTTTGGAGTTAGCACAAAGCAAAGGAGAATCTCTACAAATCAACAATTAGAATTTGGCTGAAATTAGTACCAAATTATTAGGAGAATCTCAAGAGAAATTTTGATTCCATTAAAATAATCTATTTTGATAGGAATACAATATTATGTGTGGGGCCCAAATAATTTATGGGCCGGGCCCATTTACCCGTGAGGAGGCCAGAGGCCCAAGCCGAGGAAGGCTATGGCCCAAACTCGACAGGATAGCCTTGGGATTCAGCCGAGGACAGTTCAGTCCTCGGCAGACCCAAAGTCCCACCAAGAAGAGGGGTAAAAACGGTATAAGACTAAAACTAGGAAGAAAAATCTAAAATATCAAGGGAAAGCTGCCCTTACTGCTATTTAATACTCTGAACCTGACAGAGCCGTATTCTTTGACTTTTACAACCACCCCCAGCGACTTTGGGTATGGGCTGATGGGACAAGTATCAGTCTTGAAAAAGTTGACCCTATACGTGGACGAAGGACAATGAACACAGGCAGATATAAAAGGAAAGATAAGTAACCTAGAGAGGGGACTGGGAAAAATGGCCAAAAACCAGAGTCTCCCAGCCCACCTCCAGGAGAAAGATTCCAAGGGTGAAGACAACCTAGCCACGAATGAATACCACGAAAAACCCACCGCCTAGCGACCAAGGCCTAGCCTTTCAAACCCACACTCTACAAATGATATTGTTTGGGCCTTTTTACGTGCGAACCCGACACTGTTACGGTCCGCCGCGAATCGCGTCCTTACAATTGGCGCCTTCTGTGGGAAAGGCTTGTGTGTTGGCATAGGCGGTGGGTCGAGAGATTTCCCTTGTCATTTCTGACAACTGGTTATAGAGTTTTAGAGTAAAGTTCTGCTAGGGGCTATGCTTCTTGACTAGGGGCTACGCTTGGTAGCGTTAATCGCCCGGATAATTCTAGGGGCTTGGCCGAGGAGCTAACTCCCCTAAAGCCAAGGTCCAGCGCCAAAAGAAACTAGGTTTTGGATAGAACCAAGGCATTGCATGGTCCACGGACTCAAGCCTATGGGGAAACCAACTACTTGGATGAGGAAAACTAGGTTTTGGACAGAATCAAGGCATTGCATGGTCCTCGGACTCAAGCCTATGGGGAAACCAACTACTTGGATGAGGAAAACTAGGTTTTGGACAGAACCAAGGCATTGCATGGTCCACGGACTCAAGCCTATGGGGAAACCAACTACTTGGATGAGGAAAACTAGGTTTTGGACAGAACTAAGGCATTGCATGGTCCACGGACTCAAGCCTATGGGGAAACCAACTACCTGGATGAGGAAAACTAGGTTTTGGACAGAACCAAGGCATTGCATGGTCCTCGGACTCAAGCCTATGGGGAAACCAACTACCTGGATGAGGAAAACTAGGTTTTGGACAGAACCAAGGCATTGCATGGTCCTCGGACTCAAGCCTATGGGGAAACCAACTACCTGGATGAGGAAAACTAGGTTTTGGACAGAACCAAGGCATTGCATGGTCCTCGGACTCAAGCCTATGGGGAAACCAACTACCTGGATGAGGAAAACTAGGTTTTGGATAGAACCAAGGCATTGCATGGTCCACGGACTCAAGCCTATGGGGAAACCAACTACCTGGATGAGGAAAACTAGGTTTTGGACAGAACCAAGGCATTGCATGGTCCACGGACTCAAGCCTATGAGGAAACCAACTACCTGGATGAGGAAAACTAGGTTTTGGACAGAACCAAGGCATTGCATGGTCCTCGGACTCAAGTCTATGGGGAAACCAACTACTTGGATGAGAAGAAGATTGAGTTTTTGTAAGGTTGGCTACTTAATAACAATTCTAAGTTGCTCAGTCCTCGGCTCAAAAACTGTAAAAGGTTAATGCCAATAGGAGTGTTAAGAAAATGTTGAAACGCGTCACTATTTAATAGCCTAGGGGGCTGTTCATTTTGCGGGTGATATGTCCTCGAATGGTTACTTCCTACACTGCATCGTGCATTAAGCTATCATCTCGGCCAATTTTGGGGTAAGTATCGTTTTTTACAGGTCGGCATTGTTGTGCCAAACAACTGTATTAAGGTTATGGTGATATCTTTTTCTTAGCAAGCATTTTGGCCCTAAGTGTCATTGATTCAAATGCTATATTACTATATCGAAAAGCACTTATCAATACATAATAGCGCCTTTCTCTTGGATAAGGGATTATGGCCCCAAATATTGTACTCTAAGGTCGGCGGTATGGTACCCGACCGACTCAATAGACCCATCATAATGTCCTTTCTTTTCCTGCCTAATGAGAGTTTCAGCCCTAAGTATCTTTTGTTTGATTCAATATTATTAAGCCGGATTGTTTTTATAAGCGCAGAGCAAGATCTTTCTATTAACTGGGATTTTGTTCCTAGACGTCGGTCACAGTTTAAAAAAAAATCTTTTCATTCACAAGATTGTATGTCTATTCATTGCTTTATCATCCCGGAAATATAGAGATAGAGTATGTGAAATAAAGTGATAACAATTTTCATTAATACAAAGATGTATTACAACGTACAAAGAGGGGCTTAAACAAGCCTATACAAAAGGTAGATTGCCAAAACAATAAAAACAAAAAAAACAATACATTAAGTAAACGGTCAGGTCTCTTTTTAAACTCGTCTCCGAAGTCCTTCCAAACTCTGCCTCAGTAGTGCCCATATCGAGAGAAGGACCTTCTTCAGAAGAAGATGGAGGAGATGAATGAAGAAGATGGAGGAGATGAATGAAAAGAAGGAGGAGAAGAAGAGAGAAGAGAGAAGAGATGAAAAGAAAGAAAAATGAGCAAAAGAGGGAGAAGGAAAAGCACCAGAATGGATCTGGTGGTGGAAAGAAGAAGAAAGAGAGGCAAAAGGAGACACCAGTGAACGAAGAGAGGAAGAAGCAGGGGCACTTGGTCCCTGCCTCAGTCCTGACTCCTAGCACACTGGTGCCATGTTAGGTATGCTCATGAGAGAGCGGTTGGTACTGATAATAGGTGTCCTCGACTCAGTCACGCCGGAAGTTTGACGTGACGAGTCCCTGCTTCGGATTTTGGCTGAAAGAAAGGCGAGGTTGATTTTGAGTCTTCGCCATCCCTGTCCTGACCGAGCCATTACGAGCTTTATTGGTACGTGGCGTTTATGGGAGGGGTATGGCTCCTTCATTACTCGTTGTTATGGTAAAGCGTATCACGATTTAGTGTATAAACTAGTGGGTAAAATAAACTCTAGGGGAGGCCAAGTATTTCAAATCTCAGAAGGATGAGAATGGACTCTTTACAAAAAACAATAACCTCCTACCTTCTCTCTTATACGGAGGGTGGAGCGGGAGGCATTTAATAGGTTCAGATCTCCAAAGGAATCTGCAAACACAAATATGCCGGTTCCACTTCTCCACCTCATCAAAAAAAACCGTCGAATTAAAGTAGTCTCGTAAATAGAGGTCATTAAAAGCGCGTTTTGGATAACCAAACGGCAAGAACGCATCAGGAGTAAAATTAAAAAACTGACTCGTAGACCGGTGCGTTTCCTGGGCAGATGGAGAACCGCCAGCATTAGTGAAAGGCTGAATTGAATAAGTCATAATAAAAGCTCGGTATTACCAAAACCCCCATTTCCAACTAAGAAGTTGGATAGCAGGGTTTTGAGGGGCTATTGTGGGGCCCAAATAATTTATGAGCCGGACCCATTTACCCGTGAGGAGGCCAGAGGCCCAAGTCGAGGAAGGCTATGGCCCAAGCTCGGCAAGATAGCCCTGGGATTCAGCCGAGGACAGTTCAGTCCTCGGCAGACCCAAAGTCCCACCAGGAAGAGGGGTAAAAACGGTATAGGACTAAAACTAGGAAGAAAAATCTAAAATATCAAGGGAAAGTTGCCCTTACTGCCATTTAATACTCTGAACCTGACAGAGCCGTATTCTTTGACTTTTACAACCACCCCCAGCGACTTTGGGTATGGGCTGATGGGACAAGTATCAGTCTTGGAAAGGTTGACCCTATACGTGGACGAAGGACAATGAACACAAGCAGATATAAAAGGAAAGATAAGTAACCTAGAGAGGGGGCTGGGAAAAATGGCCAAAAACCAGAGCCTCCCAGCCCACCTCCAGGAGAAAGATTCCAGGGGTGAAGACAACCTAGCCACGAATGAATACCACGAAAAACCCACCGCCTGGCGACCAAGACCTAGCCTTTCAAACCCACGCTCTACAAATGATATTGTTTGGGCCTTTTTACGTGCGAACCCGACACTGTTACGGTCCGCCGCGAATCGCGTCCTTACATTATGATTATATAGGAAACCCTAATTCTAATTCTAATCGAATAAACAAACCTAGTTCAAAATGACTTGAAAAATCTCAATTATTAAATTACAAAAACAATTGACTCTAGAAATTAAATTACAATACTAATAAAATATAATTGGAAAAAATGCCCACATACTCTCTGAACTTTTAGATAGTGACCATGACACCCCCTAAACTTTTATTTTAACCAATTTAATACGTGAACTTTACACATTAGCCAAATTGGTACTTCCATTAGTCAGCTGTTTCTTAAGCTAACACTCTAGTCACCTGACAAGAACGTGGACTGGGTTTAGAGAGGCCAAGGAGAGAATAAGGATATGGATGGCACCGTTCGTAGTCTCACTGGAGATTGAGTTCGTGGTTCAACCGCCTATCGCGCCATTCATGATGTTGTCAGAAGGTTGAAGCCGAAGTCAGTTTTCTCTCTTTTGTGCAAGAGATAGAAATAGGTTGATTTCTACACAAACAACGATAAGGGATTTTCTGCATCCTAATTTTAATTTTAAGCTGATTTCTATCAATGATAAAAAAACACAAATTTTCATTGGCTTGATCTAATCCAAGATTAGTGAGCAACTTGATTTTTGTCCTCCGTTGAGCAATACAAGGCTAAATTAAATTTTTTAATGTTTAATGCTCCATTTTTCAAAATTGCTGGTATTGGCATGTCCTGAAACTTATGAAGTTAGAAATTTAATTTCTTTATGGTTCATTCTAGGATAAACTTGTTGTTTATATGTTTGACAAAAGAGCAATATATGATTGACCTGGTCTGGAAAAATTGATCTTCATGGATACCAAGAAAGGATGTGATTAGATCACCCAGAAGCTTCGCATGGATGTTTGGCCAGCTCTTTCAATTCATGGAGATAAAATCCAAGCAAAAAGAGCTATCCTCAACTCGAGTTCCAAAACACAATCTCCGGTATCACAGACCCATGCCCTTTCTCCCTAAACTTCCTCTGTATCTCTGATCCTCCTTCAAGTTCCCATTCACAACCACTTGCATATTAAAATTAAACACCTTTTGAAAATCTGTGTTCGTCCCCACTCCGTCCTCCTCACGAAGACACAAGATTCAAGAAATCAAACTGTTTCTCTCTCTTGCACAAAAAAGATAAAATTGAAACACCCATAACTCCAGATTTGGTCGACGGCGAGACCATGAACAACTTGATTGGCGGCAGGACCATGAACTCCAGTTCCAACAAGACCACGAACGGTGCCATCTAATCCGATCCTCAATCCCCTAGGTCTTTCTTTAAACTCAACCCAGGTTTGTCTCTCCTCTCAATCATCTCTGTATCGTTTTCAATTGGCTTTGAGAATTTTTTTTTTCCACACGCGTGTCACATGACTAAAACGTTAGCTTAACAAACAGCCGACTAATGGATGTAACAATTTGGCTAATGTGAAAAGTTCAGGTATTAAATTGGCTAAAATAAAAGTTTAAGTAGTGTGATGGTTACTACTCTCTCCGTCCCATTTTGTTTATCCTGTTTGAAAAGTCAAATATTTTAAGAGAACATCATTTATTATTTTGTCTACCTTTTAAAAATATATAAGTTTCCAAAATTATCCTTAAATAAATTTATTAAAAAATTAAATTAGTAAATTAATAGGGGTATAATAGGAACATTAGTCCTATAAAAAAAAAAATAGGAACATTAGTAAATTAATAACTTTTATTTTTAGAAACAGGATAATATTTTGGGACATCTCAAAATAGAATAGAGGACAAACAAAGTAGGACGGAAGGAGTACTTCAAAAGTTTAGGAGGGGTGTGAGGGCATTTTTCCCAATATAATTAACTACCGATATCTAAAATATAATTAACCAACAAAAATACAAACGACTGTAAAACTAAAGAAACTAAATTAAAATTAATATTTCTTCGTACTTCCTGCATAAAAAAAACTAGCAACATCATCATCCAACGATTATGGACTATAACCTTTATTTTCTAACGTGCAACCATGGCAAAGCCATAATGGAGCTCAAACAAAACCTCAAGGCATAGATTTGCATCATTAATCATTATACAATTTTCACTAGTTTCCAGGGCTCTCACCATAAACTGCTCTATATAACACTGCATCTTTCAGATATTCTTTTTTCTCTATAAAGAAAATCAGAAATCAAAATGGATTAAAGCAGAAAAAGACTCGGCTGACAAGCAAAAAAATTGTCATTTCTTATGTACACATGAGGTCTGGGCTTTTTTTTTTTTTCTTTTTCTTTTTTTTTGACACGGGGAACAAACCTTTTAATTTGGATAATCACAAACAGTAATTTGCAACTGGGAAGTATCCTGCTCAGCTGCAAATTGTCTGATGAAGGCTCTTCTCCACCAAACTTCAAATGCCCTCTGAATATTGGGGCAGTCATCTCCTTTGTTAAGAAATCGATCAAACCAATTAAGCAAGATAGCCTGCTGCTGCGGCAACGGCAGCGTAAGAATTGTTTGGCTTAATCCATCTTCAACCAGTTTCTTATCAACTGATCTAGAAGCCCTTCTCATCCATCCAAAGTCTTCATAAAGGGCCTCCAGCCATGTGGACAGTAATGAAAACCGGGTGTCTTTGGGCACCAAAATATGACCTCTCCCAATAGCAATACAAATTTGTGCAGTGATTCTGCTGATTTCATGCCTGTACATGATGGGAAGTTTTGAATGGAGAGTTGCAAGCTCCTTCTGATCTGCCCATAGTTTCACAAATTCATCTCCCATTTTTTTATCAATTAGAATATCCACGATCCATTGCATATTGTCAGCCTCTCGAGCTATTTCAGCCATTAAAACCCCTCGATCTCGATTCTCATCCACAGCTGTAGCTTCAGATAGGCATAGGCTAAGAGAACTAAGACATCTATGGCAAAGATGATAAAGGACATCCTTTGAGACATCAAGCCTGTTGCTCTCACTGGTTGCATCTTCTCTTAGTAGCCGAGAAATCAGAGATTTCATTTCTCGACGAGCTTTATCATCTTTTGCTAGCAGAACACCAGACAGCAATCTCAAGAAGATGTCATCAGCTCTTGTAGAAGTAGAAGGTTCAGATGATACTCTCAGCAGAACTTCGGTGACAGAGTCATTAAGCTCAAGTTTATTGAGGTGAGATATGACTTTTTCCTCTTCATCCTCAGACCATGGTATGGCTTCCAAATACTCTAAGCATGATATAATCCCAGCGTCAAACATGATAGCTGCAGATACCTACAAATATTTCACTACAACAAACTCAGTGAGGAAAAAACTAAAGAGAGATTTTACAGTCCCATATACAGATGATATGAACATGGTATAAGCAGTTTGAATTTGCAAAAGCAAAAGGTCAGTGCCTTGCTTTCTTGTTTTTCTGAGAATCAATAAAAAGTTAAAATCTTATGGACGGTACTTACTCTCTTCATAGCTACTGAAAAGAGAATACATAAAGCTTGAAGTTTATATACAGTAGTGTTTTAGTCTATGAACTGTTGAGACACAGAAATAAAGATTATAGGATGTTCCCACATTTCAAAATTATTCTTCTTCTCCTTTCCAAAATTATCAATGAAAATCACAAGTAATCTAAGTTTTGAATTGTATCTTCTATGTAGCCTTGCTTGGCAACAAGAAAAGGCTCAACATGAACATGCTAAGCCATTAAAATGAATCTAATTCATATTAATGAAGATTTTAGTCCCTGATGGATCCATAAAAGGTAAAATCCAACATTCCAAGTTACAGATTTGTCCTTTCTGATCCAGTACCAAATGAGAACCTTTCAATTCCCTTTTCTTCTTTTTGAGAGAGAGAAGGGGGAGGGGGAGGAAGGGGCGAAGTGATCGTATAACTTGAAGTGTCCTGATTTAACATTTCTTAAAGCCAAACCCTTAAACAAAGCTAGACCCAATTCCTTTAAAAAAACAAAATGAAATCATCTACAAACAAACAAGTAAATATAATTCCACTCTCTCATTTTCTTCAATTTCCAACAACAATATCAGCACACAAAACAAAGTATTAGAACCAATCCACCCATATCTAAATCATCGTTCACATCAAACTGAAAGTAGTGGACTCAACCTTGCCTCCCACAAACTGAATATGCTCTAGCTTCTTAATTCATATGACAGCATTTCACAACCACAAGGGGTTAGTCTAATGGTCCTTGTGTCTCAAGATTCCTACCATGAGGTATTGGGTCCTAACAATTACATGGTATATGTAAAACCAAACCATCCAAGGAATTTAGCCCTGTAATTATTTGCTGCCTTTGAGATGGAAGGATTGCACATGTTCAATTATTGGCCAAGTCACAACACACTAAGTTACATACAAACCAAAAACATCCACTTCATAAGACAGGTCTCTAGGCAATTCTAAGTGCTTCCCTCCTCTTGATACAAACTAGGAAGCACGGGCACTTCATTTAGGGTGCTATACCTATGTCATACCAACGTCATATTGGTGTCGTACCGGCCATTTCATGTCATATTTTTTTCAGAAATTACTCATGTCGCTGTGTCGTACTGTACTCCACAAACAAAGCACCCCCAAAATCATATATCCCTCCAGAAATTTACTCAGAAACCACATACAAAAGATAGGTACACAAAAAATTTCAATTTTTTTTTGTCCAATTAATGAGTATCCTTAAGGCATTTGTTAATAGACAATTTCCATTAACAATTTTAAGAAAGTTTTGATATTATTTTTATAGAAAATATAAAGAGTTGTTAAAAAAAAAAATCAGTTATCTTTTTCTTTTCCCATAAAAGGGAAAAAGATATTTTCTAAATTAATGCTTTTAGATCATCTGTTAACTTTTACTATTTTGTTTTACATTACAAATGACAAATTGTGATTAGAATTACATTACTTTCATAAGTTCACTATACCACTTTTATTAACACCAATCACATCATGCCAACTTAGCTACCACTTTTATTAACACCAATCACACCATGGACCATACCACCTTAGCAATTGATTATAACATATCTCACAACATACCACATTAGAATCCATAATAACATGTCAACTTAGCAATTATGAAATTTGTAGTTTTACTCTACAAAAACAGATTGGTGGGTCACTGATCATAAAAAAATTTAATTGTCACATCAATTTATAAACTATTTTTGTTTTTAGCATTAATATGAAAATGGTAATTGCAGTTAGTTAGTTAATATACTATGTTTGTACGGTTGGTTACCTTGAGCAAAGCCAAAATCTTGGACACGTCTTCACCCATCAACCTCTTCTTCAAGTTGAACTCATCACAGTACATCAAGACTAGGGTTTCCACGTAGACTTCCACGTCATCGCAATCGCTGATCTCGACGTAGTGGGCCACCCCTATCTTCTCGTCGAAGAATCGGCTCTTCTCTTCCAACACGCTCTTGTGCATTTCCATCGTCACTCGAAACCCGTCTCTCCCAACCACCGACACCTTCACGTCCCCGCCGCTTCCGATTCCGAAACCGAACCCCAAACCGTCCGTGCCGTTTCGGTCCCGGAACGACGTCGTCCTCGTCTGCGTTTCGTCGAGGATTTTCGAAACGCGGAGGTGGAGCTTGCGGCGTCTGTCGTCGGAGAGCTTCGATTCGCGGTGTTGCTCCTCCGACATCATCTCGTAGAGAGTTTGAGACTGAGATTGAGAGTAAGAATTAGTCGGAGGTGTTGGTTGTGGTTGTGGTTGTGGTTGTGGTGGTGGAGAAGAGGAAGGAGAGTAAACCCTAGGAAAGGAATTCGTGGTTTGCGGTGGAGGCGGTAGTCTAGAAGGAGAAAACGAGAGCGTATGGTGGTCTGAGATGAAGCCTTGCTTTATCATCGCCGATACCTCTCTTGATTTCAATGCGTTCTCCGCCGCCGCCGCCGCCATTCAATCTTTAGAGAGAGAGAGAGAGGGGGGGGGGAAGCACCAGAGATTGGAATTTTCTCGGGAAAGTTAGGGAGGGAAAATGAAGGAAACGAAAGTTTCTCGGAAATCAAACAGAGAGAGAGAAAGCAGAAGTGAGAGTTTTTTTGGTTCAGAATTGAAGTGGGGAGGCAATGGAGGAGAAAGAAAAAGAAATTTTAGATCCAAGAAAAGTTTTTTCTTTTTTTTTCCCGGGAAAGTAGAGTGGAGAGGAAAATGGTATCCAAGAAAGTGCTTTTGTGTGGGGGTGGTTTGGACCTGTCAGAAGTGTGTTTGTTTTATAAAATAAAAAAATGAAAATTTATTTTTATTATATTTACTGAGACTGGAAAAGGTAAAAAACACAGTTGTTTAGGAAAAAGAAATGGAGGGAGAGACTGGATGATCACCTCCACGTGCATAACTACAGCAAAGATAGACCAGTCTTTGGATGCTTTTTATGGGTTTGGGATCATTGAAAATAAGAAACTATTTTACACCATTTTATATTCATCCAAAAAAAAACAACTGAAACCGTCCCAAATTGTGATTTTAAGTCATAATTTTAGTTATTTTCTTGAGATGTGTATAAGATCCTGTTAAACAGGTGATGCAACAAGATTTTCTCTTATCTAGATTGTCATTTTTCATATTTTAATTATATAATTACTTAATTAGATGATGTATCAAATTTTAAGAGGGTTTTTGGGGAGGTTTAATTGTGGGGTTAGGTTAGCTGTGTGCATTTGTGGAGTTGACACTGCTTACAGAGCTTGGTCCTAGCTGCTGTTGCACTTGCACGCCGATAATACTAATCTCCATCATGTGTTGCATCTTACCGGTGCGAGTGGTCTCCACCTTTGACCTACACAGCTGTCTCAAGACTTTTGATTGGCCTACTGTAATCACTAATCAGGATTCAGCAACTTCTTTATCAGATAAGCGAAAAGGCGATGTGTAGGTCGTTGAGGACTAATAAGAAGGGAGAGAGTGTATTTCACGATTCAAAATCTATCTATATATTATTAAAAGTTAAAGGGTCATGTCATTACCATTTTTTTTCCTTAATTTATCCTATAATTTAAAAATAATTTTTTTAAATTTAAAAATCCCAATAAAAAGAAAATAATTTCCAATTCTATCTCTTTTCACGGTTAAAGTTTTAAAAATTTCCATCTCTATCTCTTTCACTATTACAATTTCAGACGACAACCCTTTGTATTCCACAAATACAATTTCAAATGGCAACTCTTTGTGTTCCATGGTTACAATATCAAACGACAAACTCCTTAACTTCCTAATGCCAAATTTTGGCTTTCTAACTTCTTCAACTCTTCCTCTCCTCACACTATATTAAAATTGAAAATCTATATCTATTTATATATAATATAAAACACCACTCCTTATTGTTTGCAATTCAGTATTGTTGCTGATAGTTCAATATCACTTTTCTTCTAATGCATGCATAAGTTTAGTTTCCATGTATAATATATTTTAGATTGTGTTTGGCAAGGAATGATGAAAAATTAGCTGTTTGCAAGGATTGTAGAGCTAATGTTTGCATCAATTACAAGATGGAGGATTTTGTTAAAAGGGTGAAGGAAGAATTTGGTGGAAAAGGTATTTTCTCTAATATTAAAACCTCACTTTTCTTCAACTACAGATTAGTGAAACTAAAGAATATGATTATTATCTTGTTAAATGGACATTTTCATAGGGAGGTTTTTGTTATTGTCAAGGAAGTTAGTAAGTTATTTCCTTTTTCAAGGCATATAAGTTGTACTTTTGGGAGTATCTAGGGTACCATGGAAAAGAGAGAACACTGCTAAGGGTCTAAAAACAACTTTTTGTTGCTCTTTAGGGCCATGTTTAACTTTGCCTTAAGGTGAAAAATAAGACTACATCATACAAAAATACAATCCCTCTGCAAAATGTACAGCAATATAGAGATACAACCATATATAGTAATGAAGATTTCCATCCATGAGAAGTGAAAGCATACAAGCATAAACAAATTATTTTTGTATTTATTTGTATGTGAGTTTTTGTTGTTATATTATTGCAATTTTAATGTGGAAATTGTTATATGAACCTATGAAATAATCATCAAATTACTATTAACCTTGATTTATTTGTTCATATATACTATAGAGATAGCATATATAATATTATATCATGTTAATATGAAATTAATTGACATTTTTTGATTTATTATTACTTAATAAAGAAAACAAATATGTATAATATATTAAAATAAAATTGCCAAACTTTCCCATGCATAGCACGGGTTAATAACTAGTATGTATAAGAATTGTGTCGTGATGTACAATTTTACACTTGTAGATTTATAACATTTTTAATTTGAATCATGAAATGTATCTATTTTCTAACGGGGAGGAAATGTTTGATCTAATGCGCTAACAATAATTGCAAAATTTGTGATTTTCTTGAGAGAATACTTGTGCAAGTTGATATCACAATGATTATGACACACTGCAAGATGACATGGGCGATCACATAGAACTAATGTAGGGTGGTATTGTTGGGTTATGCAAATGTTAACTCCCGTGGCTCTGAAAAAGAAGATTTAAACCTTCATGACACCTCTCCCCTCTCTGAAGTATGAGGTGATGTTGCCTGAGATGTTACGGCATACTGCATATACAAAGATTTTGACATGTGAAGCAGAGTTTGGATTGCAAGATTTAGTGGGGAATTCAAACTGCCGACAAACTTGAAGAGGAAATCAAAGCACAACAACAACAACAACCACGTACTAGAGTCATTAAATGATGTTCTGCTATACTGTATGTTGGGGATTAGAGATCATGTGACTGTGTGAGAAGCTTTGCAAGAGACAAACTGCAATGATTTTCTAGGAGGCTTTTGAGGACAGAAGTAATACACTTCATTGAAGTGCATATAATATTTTGCAGCATTATTGAGTTTACAGGCATATATGGATGGACAAGGAATATTTTATCCTGAAGAAAAATGTTTTCACAGTTTTGCATAGGCCCATATTAATCATAACAAACCATGTACATAAATTGATTCTCTTGGATGGCATGCTGTATTTGAAACCATGATTTTTTGGACAAGTATTCAGGTTGGGAAAGTTCTCATTTTTATTTCTGCATGGTTGAGAAATTGAGACGCGATGATTGATGAACAAACCAAAATACAATGAAGAATATATATATTGGCAAGGGAAAGCGTGGGAGAGAGAGAGGTGGAATAATTCAATTTAGACAAAAAATTTTAGTTCAAACCAACTGGGATTAAATTACACTATGCTTTAATTACATAGGATATAATTGAACCTTAATTCCCTCCTAATAGCTGCTTCCAAACACTGGCTAATTAAAATCTAACTCCACCCCAATAGAACAAGGAGCCCTTGAGAACCTCTATTTGTGTTTCCATTCTTGAAGCAGATAACAAAGAACTTGTAATTAATAATACCAACGAAAAATGGAGACACATTTATTAAAAAACATTCGTCTGAAGGTCCTCTAATTCCGGATTCACAATTTTGGCTTCCTTCTCAGCTTCAGTTGTTCCAAAGAGTGGAGCATCAAGTTCAGGAGGGTTCTGGAAATATATATCTATGTTAGTAATTAAATCCTATCAAAGAAATACAAAAATGGAAATTAGAGAACAGCTAGCACTATCCAATATAGTTTAAAATCTCCTGAATCCATTAACCAACAGTTACACTTCATGCCTCTAAATGTTTATGATCTTACCATACAGCGAACTAGAGCCCAATTGACACCCCGGAAAAATGGGTGACGCTTAATTTCATCTGCTCCTTCCCGAGAACCCAATCTGTTTTTGGGATCTCTGTGCAACAATCGGTACATTAACTGCTTTGCATGGAAACTTACCTGCAATAGACCAAATTTCTCTCAACACCAAGTCTTAAATTTTGGTTTCTACCCATAGTATTTGTATGCACCTTAAGTTAGTTTCCACATTCATGCACAATGTCTATAGCTGGGAATGAAGTTTGGTAAAGAGAAATTTTTGCAGTGGACATCAAATAAAATGTATGTAGTGTGATGTTTTGGTTTCTTTGCATAACTCTGCTTCTACTAAATCGAATGCTCTCAATGATTTAGGAAGACTTCTCCAAATGCCCTGAAGCATATATAAGTATTTCTTTTTTTCTTTTATTAATTGTTTTCCTTGAAACCCCCTTTTCTTTATCCTTTCCCAAAAGATTAATTTCACAATCATGCAAAGTATGTCATAAACTAGTCAAATTGACAATTATATCATAAGCTAAAACCCTGATGGATAATATAATCCACGTGCTAAAGCCAAATGATGACAGGAATAGGGGAATGGAGTAACCCACATAAAGGGCAAGAATTGAATATCCATAAAATTAATAGAAGATATGAGCATTCTTCAAAGTCAGATAATCATGTTTTTTACTGTGCTAGTTTAGGTTTCTATACAGGTTCCAAGACCACCTAGAATGAAACTTTAGGATCTTCATGCTTTGTCCTTATGTTTTAATTGTCCCTCTAACTGACACTCTTTAAGCATGGGACTTTAATGCAAACTGCTTTCTTTTCTTAGTCAAGGAAAAAGCACATGATATCCTTAATTTGTGTGTTTGAATAATTTCAAGATGGTGTGTTGGAAAGATGATATGCCAGTTCAATAATATTAAGCATTAATGAGGAGAGAATAGAGTTTAGTAGCAAGATCTCACCTGTATTCTTCCTGGAAATTTAAGATCCTTTTGAAGAATATTTGCAAATGTCTTTTGCCTTGTCTTTCCCCTAAATGGTGTATATGCGTAGAACATTTCATATAGAAGAATGCCTAAGAAAATGATGTCATTTGAAAAAGTCCATTAATATATCTCATATGTCAATTCTTTTTCTTGGTAAAAAATTTATGAAGAGTGTTTCTCACTTTAAGCTTTTACAGTTAGATTTGGAAATTTTTTTTTTTTTTGGCCATTTGTATTCTGATATTTTCCCCCCGAATCATAGTTATTTTAAAAAGAAAAAGCTGGTGTATCAAGTAGGAAAAAATATTCTTGAAGCAAAATTATGCATTTATGATGTTGCCTCACTTCATTAATAAAATAACAAAATTACCAAGAGCCCACCAGTCCACCGCACTAGTATGGCCTGCCCCAGTTATGATTTCCTGCCAGAAAGTGAAAGGTAATGGTCATTCAATAACAGAAAATATGAACCTGGCACCTAAGTTGAGGAAAAAATGAAAATGATGATCCTCAAGAAAGAACTGTCTCAATAGGTTGGAGAAACAACACAATGTGGCAGAGGATGGTTGAAGGAAAAAAGAAAAAGCAGTGTAGTTTTCCCGGTGAGTTATTTCACATCTCTTCCGACATAAAATTTCTATACTTGAACTTCTAAAATAATTCAAAATGCAACAATAGATGCATATTCATTTTTGTCTGCAACAATTTGTGCAATTACTTCAAGATAAACATATGCAACATGCAAATCTTGAAATCCAGCAACCATAATAATATTAGAAACATTTATGCTCAAAGTTGACAAACCGGAGCTATGTACTCCTCAGTGCCAACAAAAGAATTTGATGCTCGCATAGGTTCAGCCATAAAAATTGGATTTGGTTGACCCTTCCGTTTCTTCTTCTTTTCAACTATAGCTGGAATCAAAAGCTGCAAAAAAAACACAACCAATCCATCAGACTTATTCTAACGTGTCTCAAAATATATTGGATCTATGCAAATATTTTCCTTCGTTTCAAATATCTCTATTCCCCTTGTCCTGAGAAGATTTATGCTAAGCAAGATTTGATAACTAGAATACCTGTGGTTTGCAAGATGTCAAACATGACAAATCAAAATCTGTCAAGGACACATGCCCATTGCTCTGGAGTAAAACATTTTCAGGCTTCAAATCCCTGTAAATTATCCCTGTAAGAAAATCAGAAAGAGACTCAGTAAAAGTATGAAGATGCAAGTATGCATTACTCGCACTTTTTAAAATCACAAATACTCGTGCATCAAAACTTGGATCAGAAACTGCATATAAAATATGCTGGCAAGCTTTCAGTAGCATAAATGGTAGTGACTATAATCATTTGTGTATCTGAAATATCATTATGCAGGTATGACCGAACGAGCAAAAACTTCAGGAGGCATCACAGAAAAGTTCACACAGTGATCAGTAGGTTCACGTTGACAGTCTCATGTGGAGAAGAAAAATACTCTGGAGTCTGGATTATGGGATTTGAAAACTATTGGATGAAGTATTATTTTAGTCAACTGTCTCAGATAGAGTTACTTCAACAAATCCCTCGTTAACTGAGAATATGTTTTCCAATTTTCACTTATGGAAAATCATCACTTATACTGAAAAAGAAGATATACAAAATGAATAATAGCTTACCCAGACAATGAAGGTACTCCAATGCAATGACTACCTCTGCAGCATAAAATCTACGATCATCAATGATTTCATGTCAGTTAGAATAAAACTTAGCAACAAGTCATGGGAATAATGACCCTGATAGATTGACTAATGGGAAATAATGCGGAGAAAGAACTACCATGAGAATGAATTTGTTTACAAAAACAATTCTTCATTCTCATGTTTACACAACCATTCTTAAGTGTTCAGTACAAGGCATTTCTCAGAACAATTAGTTGCAACTTATAACAGTACTAATCAAAATCTGTTTGAATAGTTTTTAGGTATTATTTATAAATTTGAACATCATGATCAAGCTCAGAACATTAGTGTGTAAGTTTTACTTTCAAGATTACCATGAAGTTTCTGATGAAAGAGTGAATACATGCAAAAAAAATTGTTTTTATGCAAGCACATGATCAGCCAAATCAGAGTGGCCACACACACCCCCAAAAAAATGTGTATATACATACTGAAATGAAGTTACCACCTTCTTTCATCATAATTAGAAATGATTCTCAGTCACTGCTGAATAAGAATTTCTCTCTCATTCATAAAACCCGGGCATCCAAATAAGACTATAGAATGGGGATCAAAAAGGGTTTGATTTTTCCTTGTTGTGGAAGAAAATTTTCTTATTGAAAAAGTAATTGGTGTTCATTGTTCATCAATGAATAGAATTGGAACCTCATAAATAAGCATTTTTGCAAAGGGTTTGGTGGCTTTTGCCCAAGAGTCCTCTCATATGAGGAATGGAGAAAACTTTTAGAAGAACAAGGAGTGGGTTTTTTCAAAGAGTAGTTCGAGTTTTTTTTTTTTTTTTTTTTGTGTGTGCGTGTGTGTGTGAGAGTTACTGAGAGTATTAGGGCTTTGGGATTGTGTTTTTGTGAGTTAGTTTGTGTTTGTGAGAGATTTTTTTATGTTGTGAGTGTTTTCTGTGTGAGTATGTAAGTATGTGAGTTTACTTTGTGATTTTTGATTGAGAATAATTGATGGTGGATGTTGGTTGGTGTTGCCTGTTGATGTAGGCTTGGAGTTAGCCAAACCACATTAAATATTGTTATTTATGTGGTTGCTTCTGCTAGCCCAAAATCACAACAGGATCACTTTAGATACGGAAAGAAAATATGATCTTGAAGCAGTTTCCATATGACATATAAGCTAGGGAATAAGCCTAGAGAACTAATTACACAACTAGAAGAGCAATAATTTTAGCCTATTGTCATATTCTCATAGAATGCTCTCAAACATCTGTGCACTATGATCTGCCCTTTCCTCTTTGTTTTATCTGGCTGTGAATGTTTTGCAATTATCTTTCAAATAATTTACCTCACTGCATCTTCCTTCAAGGCCTTTGTGGGTTGTCTGTCCAAAAGCATGAAGAGTTCTCCACCAGGGCAGTAATCAGTTATCAGACAAACATGTGTTTTGGTCTGCAAAGTAAATGCCATCAATAGAACTAACTTTCTATTACACTTGTTAGTATCTCAGCTTTTTATACCATTGCTGGCATTAGAATCAAGTTAACCAAATAATCAATTTAGCTCCTACAGCTCATAACAGTTTCCCCATTTAAAACAGTCTCATACAGTACTAAGAGTCATAGAGGACTTCTAACCTGAAATGAAGCATACAGTGCCGGAAGAAAAGGGTGGTCTAACATGTCAAGGATTTCTCTCTCTGCACAAGCTCTATGCACCTGCGAAACATGAAGAAAGGGAGTTATGTAAAACATAAGGAAGAGTGCTGCGACTAAATGATCTATGAATTACCAATAAAAAATTACTCAGCATCTAGAGAAATACAGGGTAAAAAACTGATATCAGAATGCTGACTCATTTTTTGTTGTAAAATTCTCTGTCCCTTTGAACTGAAGCTATAAAAGTAAAAGAAAAGACCTGATGATATGGTAATATCTTCCAGTTCAATTATGTAATTACATGTAGATGCAATGGGATCATAAAAGAATGGATGACAGAATGTAGTGCATGTGTTAAGCTGAAAATTCAAAGTCTAATTCAATCAATTGGTAAGAAAAAAAAATGGGTCAAAGGAGAAGACCGCATAGCTAAAATAGTACATAATGTAAAACAGGATCTGGTGGGGCATGTTTAGTCACAGGCAGAAGTGATGACAAGTATGCTAGACTTCTAGCAAGAAAGAAAAAGAAATATGCATTTAATCAATTTTAATACCTTGTTTCGGTTGAGCATAACATCTTTATCCATTGCCTTCATGGCAAAATACAAGCCAGTTCCACACAATTCCACCAAATGCACACTGTCAACCCATAGAAGTTTGAGTTATGTTAGAGATATATTAGTCTATTAGCATAGGCCCAAGCCTAATTCTACTTTGTGTGCAAGCCAAATCTCCTACTTGTACTAGAAGTCTATTAGTTTAGGGTTTAGTCTACTATATATACACATGTTATGATTCATTGTAACACAGGATTTGTATTACACTCTAATATATTATTGATATAGCCCTTTAGGATTTCCTCCGTGGATGTAGGCCGTTAGGCTGAACCACTGCTTTCGCTTCCGCATCCATACTAGCATATTCAACATGGTGTATCAATGCTAATATTTATCATGGTATCAGAGCCACCTTCCTGTGGCCATGGTTTTCTGTCCTTACGGTATATTTAAGAGCAATCTTTGTCTTCCTCGGTGTTTTTTTCGCTGCGTTCATCTTCTTTGGGTTCCTACTGCTGCTGTCAAAACTCTCCGGTATAGTCAAGCCACCGTTAGAAGTTGCATCAACACTGCAAGACCATTGCCTTCCTCAAACTACCATCACAGAGCCAAATTTCATTCAAGGGATCTTGTCAACCTTATCAAATCTCAAGATTTCATCAAACTTCCATCTTGAGTTTGAGAGGGGGTGTTAGAGATATATTAGCCCATTAGCATAGGCACAAGCCTAATTCTACTTTGTGTGCAAGCCAAATCTCCTACTTGTACTAGAAGTCTATTAGTTTAGGGTTTAATCTACTATATATACACATGTTATGATTCATTGTAACACAGGATTTATATTACACTCTAATATATTATTGATGTAGCCCTTTAGGGTTTCCTTCGTGGATGTAGGCCGTTAGGCCGAACCACGTATTGATGTAGCCCTTTAGGATTTCCTTCGTAGATGTAGGCCGTTAGGCCGAACCACGTAACTCTCGTGTGTTACTGTGTTCTATACTTTATGTTTTCGCTTCCGCATCCATACTAGCATATTCAACATGGTGTATCAATGCTAATATTTATCAAGTTAAGATAAATAAAAATAAAAAATAAAAATAAAATAAATAAAATAAAATAAAAAAGGGGAAAGGAAGTCAGCAACAGACCAAAAATCAAGTAAATATCATTAAAGAAGCTCTTAGCAAGATTACCAAGCAATTTTGAGTTCAGCTTACATTTTCAGCAAAATTAGAAAAAATTTCATCCTCCTAATATCTTTAGGTAGCAGATAATTAACTCAAACTACTTAGATTTAGTTACTGAAACCAGCCAATTATACTCGCAACTTATAGCGTATAGCAACACCAGTTATGAACATCCACTAAATTGCCAGTAGTTGTTTCGTGGTCGAAACAGTTGAGGTGATACTACTGACAGTGCTTTGAAGTGAGAGTAAGATTTGATCTCATTCTAATAGCACAGTAAGTGCGGGTTAAGTCAAAGAACAATTCTGAATCAGAAATAAGTCAAGAAGTCAATATTGTGGTCTCATGGGGGTTTATATATATCTTACTATTCTATGGCTTGTTGTAACTTGTAACAGTATACAGTCATACTAATTATAAGTCTTCAGGCATTAATATTCTATGACTCATATTATATATATACCAAGATTATTATTACTGCAAAACTAAGGGGGAGATTGGAAAAAGAGGATCAAACCTCCCAGTATCACCACATCCCAAGGGTTTTATTGGCTGAAAATGTTTCAATCCTATCTGCTCTCCACTATCTAGAATCTGCAAAATAAGGGTTATGTAAGCAACTATAAAAAAAATATACACAATATTCAAGAAAAGAGATGAACAGAAATTGAAATACTTAAGACAACAAGGAATGCAGAAAAAATTATCGCACATTCTTATCTTGTTAATCAACTGACTGCAAAGTGCAGATTGTGTGAAGTAAAATGTGCTGAATGTGATGCATGCATGTACCTATAAATTACAAACGTTTCTAGCAAAATGATAGCATGCAGAATCAAACAGAAAATGTAGAAAATTTAAAGTATAGCTTCTAAATTTATAATTTATGGAGACAAGGGAGAACATATATTCCAGATGAATTGTAGCATGTGCTATAAAGTGAAAAAATAAATAAAAGGAAAAGAAAAAAAAATTTTGAGAAGCAGTGACTTGGTACTTTGTACTTTCTCAATTTCATTAGTTTGTGCCCTATATTTGTTAACACTAATGCTGAATTATTTTGAAGAAGTAAAAAAAATAAAATAAAAAAACTTTATAACTTTGCCATTATAAGATCAAATGACTCTATTTACAGGGATAAATACCTTTTGGATAGCACTCCAAGAGGTGGTGCCCTTCCTATGAGGTTTTGGATGAACTACCTTGGAATGGTTAATCCATAAATCTTCTGGTTTCTGCAGATAGCAAGATCCGTTCTCATAATTGTGCACCCAAAAGCTTTTCAGAACATGTGGTTTAAGTTTAGGGCATTACCAAATTGGCATCTGGAAGTTCTCTCACTGCCTCGTTAACATTTTCTGCAGTTGATATGACCTGAGGGTGGACGTCAAATATATTTGTTACAGCAAACCAACCAATTTCCAATAATTAGTAATTGACACTATATACAACGTGCATATTTGGCCATAAAAGAAATGTGAATCTCCATTCTTCCAAACAAAAGAAACAATATTAATAAACTAATATTCTGTATGCAGAAAACTTTCATATTCAATGCTAAAATATTAGACCTCTAAATTGACATTTATATAAGCTTGACACCTGAAAAAAATTCAAAAACATAGGAAAGAAATAATAATTTAAAAAAAAAAAAAAAGCATGTGAACAGAATAGTGACCAGTTTTTCACTCTCTTTTGCAGTGTCTTCCGGGATACAGTTGCCAAGTGGCTCAACATGCTGACTACCATCTAGTTGTACCCCAATAAAGTATTGTACTTCTCCCTGTTTAACAAGTACAGATTCCAATAAAAATTTGTCTCATAGACATCACATTATGCCTTGTGAAGAATATTTGAGGTTGTACGTACCTTTTGGTCACGCATAGGTTGCAAATGAAACAAGTTCCAGAACTTTTTACCTGAATTGAGAGCGAAGGTGTTTATTAAGGAGGGGATAAAAGTTATTTAAGACAGTATTTCATATGAGGATTGTATATAGAGTATATAAATTGCAAAAATTTAGCAACCAGTCTTCGTGTAGTTAATGAGCTGGACAGTGACTTCTGTTTGGTTGTCTATGGCCTCTCTAATTTTCCTCACAGTTGCAGGATCAGTTTCAGGTCCTTGCAGAAACCTGCAAAATCCAAAAAAAATATATATATGCATGTGGAATCTTCTTCGATTAAGAAAATGCAGTAAAGTGAAGAGTAACACTCCCTATTATTCCATTTTTAGAGTACGGTATTGGTACTGCTGAATAGATAATAACTTTTTTTTTTTCATTTTCATATTTTGAAAACATAACATTAAACAGTTTTGTGGCGCACCTGCAATTTCTTCCCAGGATTTCTTCACGACTATATTCTGTAAGCTCTAGGAAGCTATCAGATGCAAAAATCTGAAGTTTTGAAAAATAAGAAACACTAAACGTTTTAAATCTTCATCTCCAATGTGCAAAATGAAATCCAAACAACATTATTAACAATAACGTAGTTGGAGCAAAAAAAGAGATGACTTTTAATTAGGATTCTCACAATGGGATTATCAGGCAGCCTTGGATCAGTAATGACAAAGTTTTTCTCTATACGTTCGAGTGTAGTAGCAAGATCAATTCCCTTTCTCATCTCCTTCTTTCTGGTGTTGTCATCAACACTGTCACGACTCTCATCATCATCTTCATCACTCCAATCATCATGCTCAGCAAACTCAGAGTCAAAGATATCACTGTCGGGTTGGCTTTTCTTAATTTTCCTGAATAATGGATAGAAGGCCAACATGAAAAAGAGCTCACAAGATATACAAAGGCAGTGATAAAAATGTGGAAGTTAAATATGAGAACACAATTTGCAAGTATAGCAGTCATTCATAACAAGAGATTATACCCCATTAAAGAACGGCGACCAGATTTTTTCTCTTTCTTTTCAGGCAACTCACTGATACGCTGCATTGAAATTCTTGGACCACCCCCGAGTGAGTTCCTTCTAGGTGGAGCAAAACTCTCTGAATTTCTCCTTGCTATAACTTCAACTCTCTCCTCTCCCTCTTCCCTGCCACCTCCCGATTTTCGGAAGACGGGACGATTTGCTGATTCACTGAGTGCACGAGGTCTCTTCACCGCCTGCACAAGCTCAGTTACTGAACTAGTAGCTCTTTCTTTCTGACGAGCTGCAACAAACAGCATATTAGAGTATTCAATCAAGTCTAAAATCGTTGTACTTATTTTTTTTAGAAGCATATCTTGAACAACCATGAAAAACTTATTACATCTTGAAACAAAACTGTCAAAATTATTATACCTTAGGAAGTATCATTACATTATGCCTTCCTTTTTACCCTTCTTAGTCCTCTCATATTATGCCAATACTGGCAATCTTAAAATGCTTGTAGTATCTCATATTCTAATGAAAATGCTACTATTTCTTTGATGGTAATAAATCAATGCACAAACATTGAGCAATATAAAACAATAACAAGTTTGTTAACAGTTTGGTTGATCTCTACAATCAAACTGTTGCTTATTTCTTGGGCTACTGCTGGCTTACATATTAGGAAACCAAGTTAGAAAATTGTTCTTGAAGTCACACTAATGCCATGTTTGTGGAGAAATCAAGGAAAACCAGTTGAGCAAATAAAATCTGTAGTTTTTCAGAATAGTTGAAGTTAGCTTGTGCTTTCATTTTGGGGGCTGCTTGTGGCCTTGTGTCCCATTTATCATATTCATGATTACAAACTCAAATGGATCCCTCCATTTCCCAAGATTCCATTTTTTAATTGAAACAAATGGAGTATTACACATCATGAGAGATCTCAAAATTCCAGTCATCAAGATTTAATCTCAGTTTAATCAAGTTTTTCTAGACTTGATTAACTGATTTCATTCAGTTCAGTATCTTTAAAAAAAAAAAAAAATGGTTGCTGTACGTAGTTCAGTCTTTAGTTTACACTAATTCTTGAGCTATAATAACCAACAGAGTTGTTGCATTATCTAACCATCTCTAGACTTATATATGGCCAGCCTTTTATTACAAAATGACTCATTAGACAAATGTGTGCTACTTTTCAACGATCTATCAAAATAAGCATTATGTATATGGTAATTGATAATCCGAACCAAAACATTTTTTCTCTTGCAAGGTTATCGTCCATGGACTTTGTCATGAGTATCAATTTGGTAATTTAACTTTAAATTTGAAAAATTAACCTCCTAAACATTACATTTGTACAAATCAAACATTCTTTCATGGTCAAGTGATTTGAAACTAACTAAAACCTAATGTTGCAAAACCATTTTCACATAAAGTGATTAAATTCTTAAAATTTAATGAAAATATTAATAATAAAAAAATGATTTGTCACAATCCTAAAAACTAGGTGGTTGATTGTTCAATTAAAAGTCCAATAAACAAACTGACATTCATACCAAAATCAAAGGTGATATTTATAATTTTTTTTTTCTTTTTTTGTACAAACTAAATTATGATCATGCAATGCATGACTTAATCAATAATCATTATAACAACTAAAAAAATCAATATTATAATTTCTTTTAATTTATTGACTAATGCATATAGTGTAAATCTAAGTTTTTATAGTATATATATGATAGATTAAAAATAAGTTAAATAAATAATTAATCCACTTTTAGATATCATAAAATTTTTTATAATTGAGTTTTAACTAGATTAGCATTTTAATTGTTTTTTAATTTTGGCAATAGAGTTTCACTTAAAATGACTATTTTAATTATTTTAATGTACTTATAATTGGTCACATGGCAACATTATGTCTACAACTTGTAATGCATGTAGTGAGTCGCATAGTGTAAACATCACATGATGTTTACACCCAAAATTTATTACTAAAACAAAAAATTATGGTAGATTATGAAACTAATAAAATTATCTTAATTAAATTTCTAAAAATCTTGGTAATAGAATTTTAATCGGATTAGTACTTTATAAACTTTTTGAAACTTTAGCAATAAAGTTTGAGCATGTAAATTATTTTAATATATTTATATAATTTCACAACTCTTATATGATATACCAAATGTGTAATAAAACCATGGAAGTTTTTGTTGTTGTTTGGTATTTAGATATTTTTTAGTCACTACTTATGTGAGTTTAATTTTAAAACATCTATCAATTTAGGTTTAATTTGAAAAAAAAAAAAAAAAAACTCAAATAATAGGGGAATTATGTAATTAATTTATCAAAGTTTTTAATAAAATGTCATCATTTTTTTAGAATAATAATAATAAATTTTAGTCATTTAACACAGAGAAAAATAGACATTTCTCCATTTGTTTTGAAGTAAAATATTTTTCGGAAAATGTTTTCACATTTTTAGATGTTTGATGGCATGTAAAATGTGGTTAACTTTGTAAAATATTTTCCGTGGACCTAAAATCCTTTATAAGAATTTTGTACAATGTTTTATCACATTTTTAAAGATAAAACATTTTACAATTTTCTTATAAAACATGTTTTGTAAAATGTGGATAAGCTATTGATTTTTTTTGGGGAAAAAATTTACTTATCATATCAAATACTTGAAAATATCTTACATATAAAATATTTTACGTTTGAAAATATTTTATTTCAAAACAAATAGTGAGTAAATATCAATATAGGTTTTAAGTTTTATTATATTTTATTTCAAAACAAATAGAGAGTAAATATCAATATAGGTTTTTTTTTTTTTAGTGGGATCAATTTAGGTTTTAAGTTTTAAGTTTTATTATATGGAATATAATGTAACTTTTAATGATTTCTTAGATTTCATTAGACTAAGTGCCCCATTTTCCAACACTAAATTATGAGCTCAAATTAATTATAAGAAAGAAAGACTGCATGTATTGTTTTTTTCTGACTATAAGAAAGAAAGAAAGAAAGAAAGAGTAATGTAGAATAGGAATAGGACAGGTGCAGTACCATCATATCGAATCAATGACTCGGGCAATCCATTGGGACGCAACATCTTACCCTTGGCCCCTTCTGTATGCTTACTCACCTCCACTTGCATTCTGCCAAATCAGCAAACAAAAACAAAAACAAAGATAAGCATCTCAAAGCTTTATTACATAGAATTCTCTGTCCAATATTCCATCACCGCCGATCAAAGATTGGTCGGTACTAGTAATAAGTGAAACGACCATCAAGCCAGGTACTCTAAAATAGGGCCACATTTGAAAATATTCAGCACAATCAAAGCATTGAATCTTGCAAATGGACAGTGACATAGAATGACCCAGTTGGCCAAAAAAGTCGTCCTCAATTATCGGGGTTGTGAGTGACATCTCTAACATTCATGGGACAAGTTGCCACTCCCCCATTTTTCTTAGGTCTAGTCAGTTCTCATGTGCTATGTTTATGAAACAAATGCAGCAAAGTTAGTATGATGCTTTATTACTAGCACCATTTATCAATCATGATAATCTTTTACTGTAGATTTTCTGTCCAGCAATCTTTGTTGTCCAACCCTTTGGTGGTTTTCCCTCCACAGCTAGCCCACAGGTTTCTTTCATTTTGTTGATACACACAAAATCTATAGCCACGAAAATTTTCGCATAATGTTTCACTCTCACTTTGCTGTGTATTGTGAGTTGGTATTACCATGTATCGGATGTATATATCCCTCTTCTCACATGGGTGCATTGTAGATTTTCTCATATATGATAGTGGGCGCATGAGGTGAATTAAAGGGTGTATGTGGATTTATTAATTAATAAATAAAAAAATTCGGTGCATATAGCAAGGCTTTATGAATATAAGTCTTATCATTAAAATATTAGTGATTTAGAGGGACAAAGAAAAGAAATATGAGTAGTTTCACAGCTAATGATGTCCAAGTCCAACTCCTTGAAATCCAAAAATAAAATGTTACTAGACATTCTATAAATTGCATTAATTTTGGGAGACAATTCCTACTCATTGTCACTAAATAATATCACTTTTATTATACATCAATTGTAAAAGAGACTATATCATATCACTTATTTCAAAAGTTTAGATGGATTAAAAAGAGAAGCAACGTTAAGGACCAATTTTATTAACAATTTATTAAATTGATAAATTGTGATTGAATTAATTAACGACAATTTCATATGGGTTTATATGCCCCATAGTGATCCCTTTTTTTTTTTTTTTTATTCATCAATAACCATATATTACCTAAGTGGTTGTGAAAAAAATTTAAAAAAATTTGTGGCAGTGAACTGATTGTATGAATATTTGTGGAAGTGACAATTCTAGCCAACAAGGAGGACGTGGCCGCCATGTTGCCCGGAAAAAGAAAATTCTTTTTTCAGTTTTTTAATCACTGAGGAAAAAATCTAACCAAATTTGAACTGACAGTCAAACTGGAAGCTGGAGAGTAAGAACTAACAGTCTGAGTCAGTAACACTAAACAACCCCACGCAAAAGGAAAAAAGTAAACCTTTTAAACTTCTTTTATATTTTCTTTTTATTAGCTTCTCTTCTATTTTCTTTTTATTAGATGTGAATTTTAAAAATTTAAGATTTGGTTGCATATTTTTATTATGACAAAGTTTAGGTTACAACTTTACTCAATATATTTTTATTAGAAGTGAATTTTGACAAATCCACCATTGAATTACATCTTCTTTTTATATCTTTCATGCTTCCAAAATTTCTAAAAAAATTAAAGATTAATAACTATATCATCAATAAATTATTTAAATTGCAAGTTTTTGTAGTTTATAGTTTTGCATAAAATATAAAATTATAGATCATATAGTTTTGCGATGGTCACTTCACAAGTATAAGTGCTTGTGGAGTGTGGTGGGCAAGGGCCGGGGTTCAAGTCTCCAGGAGAGAGTTTCACACACATATACACTTAGATTATGTTAGAGTAGAATTCTATCTTGTATCAAAAATATATATATATATATATATATATATATAAATATATATATATATATATATATATATATCCGATAGGCACAAAATTTGGTATGTGTATTAAGAGCATAAAAAACATAAAATTCAATAGTTAAAATTTCAAAATATATAGTAATTTATTCTATTGATTAAGGTTGTAGCCTAAAACTATAACCAATTTTGTAGCTAAACTTTATCATTCTTATTATATCTTTTATGCTTGCAAAATTTTAAGAAAATTAAAAATCAATAACTATGTCATTAATCAATTGTTTAAATTTTAAGTTTTTGTATTGTAAAATTATGCATAAAAAATATGTTTATTGCTTAAATAGTAAATAACATCCGATTTAAACAAAATTTGACATGTGAATTAACTGTTAAGAACATAAAAAATATACAACCCAATTATTAGATTTTCAAAATTCACACATGTATAAGAGTAATTTGAAGTGTACACTGGAGAGAAACATTGTCTCATGCAAAATGTCAAGACTAATAACTCCCTCTTTTATCCATTAGTATTTTATTACGTTAATTATTGTTGTATGTCGTAAGCATTGAGTTACACGCTAACATAGTGATGTAATTTTACACGGCATTTTACCTTCTTATTTTTTTAATTCAATAGTTACACCAGAGTGTGTGAATTTAAATCATAAATATTTTAAATACACTGGGAGATGTAAAGCTACAAGATGGCAAACCAATGCTACTATGGTAAAGAGAAAGAGCAAAAACAATAAGAAAAAACAAAAAGAGAGAGTAAAAACAATAAGAAAGGAAAAGAAACTGACCCGATAAATTTAAGGACTTTGCCAGTATCGTCCTTGATGGGTGAAATGGTGAGTAAATTCCAAAAGGGAGTGCCATCCTTCTTGTAATTGAGCAATCTTCCACAGTAACTTGACCCTCTCTGCAACGCTTCCCTTATCTTAGCTACATCCTCTGGGTCCGTATCTGCACCCTGTAAAAACCGGCTGGACCACCCAATTTTGTGTCATTAACACCCTTTTCTACTACCGTTCTAACAGTAAATTACATAACCCAGAATGTTTGGTAGCCTCGAAATCGAATATAGTGGTTGGTATGTACTATCCGTTATGATTATTAATTGGATTTTAGTAAGGTATGCTCTTAGGGCGTATGCTCTTAGTATGCTATATTAAAAAACTTTTTATGAAAAAAGAAAAAATAATTTACTATTTTAACAGTTTTTTCAATTCTTCATAAAAACTTTTATAAAATGAATGGTTAATGTATGCTTTAAAGACAATGACATACATCAACCGAACTCTTATTAATTTGGTCTACACTTGTATAAATTTAGTATCTTAGTTGGTTTTTTTTATAGAAAGTATTTAGTCTCTTAGTTGGTTTTTTTTTTTTTTTTTTTAAATAGAAAAATAAATATTGTACCATTAACATTTCCATTGGAAATATCAAAATTCAGTTAGGTTCCCAGTTTTTGAAATCAAAATCATTATGAAAAAAAAAAACAAAAAAACAAAAAAAAAAATTCTAAAATCAAGTCAAGGTCGTTCTTGTTCATGAGTTTCCTTTCTATCTAAATTTTAACAAAATTAATAGCTGAAATTAACTTGATTTCGAAAATTTTACTCTTTTCACAATATCCCTTTAATGTATATTCCATTTACTAATTTATTAAAATATTAATGAAAGTGACATTTAAGGATGTAATTGACTTAACTTTAAAAGTTGAGAGACTATATATTAAAACAATATTAATACTTGGTCGGTGGGAGAATAAATTGACACAAATAATACTTGAGGATCCGGATTGAACTCTACCCCCATAGTTAGACTACCAAGTTATTAATATTTAGTCAAGCAGTTAATTGCAAGTATATTAATTTCAGTGTTTTGTTTCTATTTATGAGAGAATATATAGTAAATATCAAAACACTGTGAAACTACATATTTATAATTATAATAAAAAAATAATTCTTAACCAAAGTTTAAAACAAAATATATAATCCTTTCAAAAAAAAAAAAAACAAAATATATAATAAAACCAATTCATTAAAAAATAATAATAAAAGGAAAATTTCATTACGATGTTTAGACTAATGTTAACCAAATTTAAGACATTTTAAAATTGATTAATTAGATCCCTAAACCCAACTTAGCCGACAAAACTTTTTAACAAGCCTAACAATATTTAAAGACTAAATTGACTTTAGAAATTAAATTAATAATTTTAAAATATCTTAGACTCTACCAGTATTAGGTCAAGTTAACGGGGTTTACCCCCAAAGAAAAAAAATAAAAAAGTGAATCAACTACGTGGTTTGTGCGAAAGCAATACTAATCAGTAATCAGCAATAGTAAGAAAAACAGTACCAATTCCTTCCTACGATCTCTTTGGAAGTGTAACCGGTCATCTTGAAGAACCCGGCACTCGCGTACATTATCGGATAATCGGGTTTGGTCGCATCCGATACAACGAAAGTTTGTTGAAAAGCCGATAGTGCATCTTTTAAGTCCTCCGAAACTCTCGGAATGAAATTGTTCCCTCTCGGATCGTCCGATAACTCGCCCGAGCTACGCACCGAGTTGTTCGAGTTTCTTCTCGAAGTACCCACCTTATTATCATTATTATTCGCCTCCTCACTCGAACTCCTCACCGACACGCCTTGTGGCTTTCCGGTCTCCGTATCGGTTTTCAGCACCAATCCCCACTCGGCTGCTCTCTGTACCGCCGCCGCATCGGTAACCGCCGGTTCGCCCGATACCGAATTGTTTTCGTCGATGAATGCAGATAAGGTTTTCTGGGTCTGCGGCGGTTGTGACGGTGGTTGTGGAGTTGGGTCCTTGAGAGCCATCCATGAAGTGATTTCTTCGGCTCTGCCAGACTTGGAGGAGGAGAGCTGGTGGTCCGGTGGTTCCGGTATGCTGCCACGTGGCTCTTTCCAGTTCTGCCACGTGGGATGGGAGCTGAAGCCAGATGGGTTGTTGTTGGTTGGCCTGGTTGTGGAGTAGGTTGAGGGATTGAACACCTCGAGCGAACCGCGTGAGTCTCTTGTTAATGGCGGTATCAGAGTCGTTGGCTTATCTGATTCTTCTTCCATCTCTCTGCAAATAGTTCATAATAATTATGATAGTTTTACTCTACTAGTAAAGAACACGAAGAAGAGATGTGGTTGTAGAATAAAACTAAAAACGCGGAAAAGGTCTATTTTACAATTAATGGTGTACAATCTTTTTATATGAATCTAATGGTGTACAATCTTTGTATATGATAGGCTAATGTCACAGGTCAGTTTTAAATGTCATGGGACTGAATACAGTTCAAAATTCATAATTAATATATTCTGAATCATGAAATAATTTATTACAGAGAGAGATATTATATACCTATCACAACATTAACATCTTGATAATTAAGGGTATATAAAAATAAAAAAATAAAAAAAAGAAGTGGGAGCTTTTGTTATTGATAGCGGTTTGAATTGAAATATCCGGGTCCAAATGGGTGTTTTATGTTAGACAGCAACTCTACATATTGATTGCATGATGGGTTTGTCTCATCTGACCCGTTTTGAAAGAATCCTAGCCAAGAGTAAAAGACGCCTATGTAAACATGTTTTTGTGGGATGTGAATGGTGGGGCATTGCTAATATGCTATGAACTGGATTGGGGACTTTGGAAAGTGATGTTTTTGGAAATGGAATGCGAAACTAATGAGCAACTAGATTAGGAAGTGAATATATAATTTCATGGGTGTTTTCGTCAGTTCATGCTTTTTTTTTTCCTTCACTTAATTAGTAAGTTGTGTTGGTTGTAGTTTGGGGACAGGAAAGAAACTCTGAGCACCTCATATACTTGAGGGTAGTTTTGTCTAGTAAGATCAGTTGGTGGATTTTCAAGTTTCAACAAAGGGGGGACAAAGGAAGAGCACAAATTTCCAGAACTTGTACCTAATGAGCTAAGACAAATATGTCTGGGTAGTTTTGTTTGCTAATTAAAGCCGTGCAAACTCAGTTCTTTGCTGCCAGGAGAATAAGAGAAAATAGAACATACTATAAACACAAAGTTTCAGATTCTTGAAAGTCGTTTGGAACATGAACACAGATTTTTTATAACTTGGATAATGATCTTTAGAGACCAAATGGTAAGAATAACTTGTCAGGAAGAAGTTTCAGAACTGAAGGGGTTGCAGCTTGAAGTTTATGACTAAAAATCAAAGGAAGTGAGAACAATATTAAGAGGTACCTGAAGCAAAGCTGAGTGATCTGCTGAAATATATCAGGGCTTGGTTTTTCACATGAACTGGAAACTTGGACTTTTTTTGACAAACAAATAAAGAAACTCAACGACAACAAGCTGATATGAAGGGTTATATACTCTTCCAAGTTTCGAAAAAGAAGAGCTAGCTATAAACTTTTAAAGAAAGCTAGTGAGAGAAGCGACAAGAAGATAATGAAAAGAAAGACTTTTTAATTGGAGAAAAGACTGAGAAAAGAAAGATTGTTAAAAAGATTTGGGCTTCCCATCCCTGTACAGCAAAAACCTCACATGGCTCTAGCGCGTATTCCCACGTGCCTTCTTCAACATACCCATCATCAATTATATGAAATTATTGAAAACAAATACAGGAAAACAAATAGTTGATTTCTTTCTCTACGTAAATCTCTTACCTCAAGTACTTGTTGTGATTTCGTTTCGTGTTTCTTTATTATACAGACTGGAAATGGATTGGCAAATAAGGAAAGGAACAAAAGAAGAAGCAGGAAGGACCAGAAGAGAATGATCTTGTCAAGTGAACCACGTTGGAGGTTGCTGGCTCTACCGACCGGTTACTCCCTAGCCAATGCTGCTTTGTGTGTCCGTGTCTCACTTAATGTTTTCGCCCAAAATCAAATCAGACAGGTGGAAAAGATAAATATAAGTTAATTGTGCATTGGTAATAAAATGAAATGACTCTCCATAGGGATTTCTATGCTTATATTGAAGGCTTGCAAAGTATGGTCACTTGCAAGCGTGTCGTGACTCGTGAGTGGACACCTAGCACATGTAAAGCTGATGTTGGATGGCATTTTCTACCGTACACTTTTTATTTCGCAAATCATATCCTTAATCACTTATCATTTCGACTAATTGTCTCTAGCTATCAAGATTCCAACCTTTAACCTTCAATCTCTCTCTATCTCTCCAAAAATAAAAAAAAACCTTTAGCTTGAATTAGTGAGAGGTAATTGGTGGCAATATCTCTAGAGTCACATCATAATTCACAATTGTTTAAAATGGAAAGTTGTTACTGTTGAACAAAAGCATTTCCATTTAGTCTTTTAAAAAAGTTAGGCTATTATAGAGGGTGTTGTAGATGAAAAGAGAAGCAAAGTCCCTCACATCTGGCCAGGGATAGGTCTTTGTCCCCATCTTTCGTCTTGCCCCATCCTCTCCCCTTAGGTCTCTGTAAAGACCCGTCTCATCTCACAAAATTCTATTTCTTATTAATTTGTCAACAATTATTACAATTGTTTTTAATAAAACTTATTTCATTAATAAAAATATACTTGAAATTACAAATAAATTTATTCGATCCATCAAATCAAACTAATTTATAGCAAAAATTGAATAATATTATTAAAGTGTTTAACAAGACAATATCCTAACAAAAACAAAAATCTCATAATACAAAATCAATGATTCAATAGTATTTAAATTTTTTTATAATAAAGACAAAAGAAAATGTCAAAATTGGTATCTTATTTTCAACCTTCCTAGAGAGAGAGAAAAAAAAGTATGAAAAATAATAAGGTTTTAGGGTATGAAAATTTTACAATTTAACTCTTATCAATACGGGGCAAGGCGAGTTGGGTCTAAAAAGTCTAAATCCATCCCCGCCCCATCTCATGGTGCGGGACTAAAATCTTGCCCCATCCCCGTCCCACCACCTTTATGGGCGGAGAAAACCCGCATGGGACGAAGCGGAGAGGAGCGACTCAAGTGGGGCGGGGCAAAATTGCCATCCCTACATCTAGCTATGCATTTTGCAATTTCTACAATGGTCTTCTATTAGAAGACTAGATCTTGTAAAAAAAATTAAAATTGCTTCTTATTTAGTCAAACAACACTATCTCTCCTCTCTTGTTGTGGATCGTTGGCAATTTGCTTTGGTGGGATAAATCACAATGGTGTTGATACAATGGTTCTTGCCAATGCGTGGTAATTCTTGACCATGGTGATTCTAGTGGTGATAAGTTGGTTGTTTGGCATCAAGGGTTACTCGATTGAGATTTGGCTATGGGATATGTTGGTTAGTTATGGAATCCTAGTTGTTGCTAGTGATTATTGGGTGTGGGTTGCGGTGGCGCTGTGTTGGGCTGGAGTGGTTGGGTTATTTGGGTTGTGCTGATCTTCATTGTGAGAGACCCCCAAAAAAAAAAAAAAAATTTATATGGTGTGTTGTAAATTGGAGATTGAGATGTAGAGTGTATTGTTAAGGTGGTTATGTAAAGTAAATAAATTAACTTTTCTATAGTTGGTTGTAGTTGAGGAGGCAAGAGAGAGAAAAATAAGGAAGAGAATGAAAGAGAAAAGAAAGAAAAAAGAAAAAGGAAAGAAGAAGAGTTAAATATTCTATGCTTCCTTTGGTCAATTTCCAAACAAAAATGAAAGGAATATTTTTTTTTAATGTCTGTTCTCCATATAATAAAGAGTCCGAATTTGGTAAGGATAGAATATAGAGCCCGTGTTTTATACAATTCAATTAAAAATTGTCACATTAGCTTTTTACTTAAAACTTGAAATATCTTACTACACCTAATAACATTGCACACCATTTACATAAAAATTAAAATATGGTGTTTATTGAGATGTTATACTGTGTGATCAAATGTATTTATGTTTTAGTAATATGATGATGTGTCATGTCTTTATTCAAAAGTATAAATCAAAGAGTTTACATCAAGTCCTTTTAGACTTTAATCTCTATAATAAATAGTAAAACACTTGTGATTTATGAGGGATATATTAGTGATTTTAAAATATAAAAGTCAAAATTCACTGAATTTCTCTCCCTCTTCCCCATTGTTATTTTGTTAGAGCATTCACAGCAAGAAGGTTGTATGCCAAATGTAAGCCTATTTTACCATTCAAGCCCAGAAGACCCACTCCAACAGAATTTGTAAAGTTTAACTATTGCAAAAAAATTTGCGATTGTGCTACAGTGTGATTCTAAACGTAGAATCACACTATAACTCAATTGTAAAAGAGATATTAATATTTTATGCATAAATATCAGTTCTCTCTCTCCACAGTCTCTCATCTCTCTCTCTCTCTCCATCGCTGAAACTCTTTCTCACACCAAGCCTCTCTCTTCTCTCATCCCCTCTCTCTCTCTCGCCATTGTTGCCAATTCACACACCCATCTCCAAATCCCTTTAATCCCAGGCTTTTCTCTCTCCATGGTCTCTCATCTCTCTCTCTCCATTGCTGAAACTCTGTAAGGTTGAATTTAATCAACCATTTTGTTGGCTTTATTCCGTACCAATTTGCTTGTAATTCAACATTTAGAAAGCCTATATTTAGGTGGGAATCATGTAAGGGTAGTGTGTGTGAGAGTGAAAAAAAAACTCAAGAGTGTGCACTCAGTTGGGCCTCGCGACTGGCAAGTTGGTAAAGGAGGCACACATGTGAAGCATGCAAAGGAGTTAAAGAGTCACGTCAGCTAGAGCACTACAGGACAAAACTTCCAATATGACCAGGCAGTTAGCTCACAACTCAGTCAAGTCGCAAGGTCAAGTCGCCAGACCACTCTGTTTGGGAAAAACTAACCTTTCACATTCCAAACACACACCAGTATAAATACCCCTTATACCCACGTATTGTAAAGTGCTTATAGAGAGAATTTTGAGAGAGAAACTCTAGAGAAAAACAAGATTGACTCATCCACAATCTTCATCCTTTGATTTTCCAAATTCCTCTATTCTCACTCTCTCCATTGATACATCCTTGAAATGTACATTTAACCAAATCTTTATCTCACCATACCCATATCTGTGAAAATGTTATTTGGTACTTAGGAAGCGGTTAGGAAGGGACCAATTGATATTGGTTGATGCTAACAGCTATAGCGGAATCGAGTAAGCTAGAGAAGACAAAAGTTTGGCGTAACCTCGTTGGAGAAAGAAGCTTGGAGGGCTTAGGTACACTGGGTAGATTAGGCTTGGAGGGTCTTCTGCTGTTCATGTATCCCAACTTCATTCTCTAGTTGATTATTGACCGCTTGGAAACGGCAGAGAGGTTTTATACCGAGGACTTCGGTTTCCTCTTCGATAACACATTGCTGTGTTATCTTTATGTTTGCATCTCTCTTCCCTTAATCTTTGCCATTTAATTTCTGTTGTGATTGTTATTTTATTTGGTTTAGATTATTTTATCAATTCTGTTTTAGCTTATTTTCATATTCCGCACATACATTGTTTGATAATAAGCTTGAATTAGTATTTTGTAATTTGGGGGTCTAAACGTTCAAGGTGTTTTACACATAATTTGAACATTCAAACTCTTTCACACCAAGCCTCTCTCATCCCCTCTGGGTATTTTTTGTGGTTTCTGGAGGTGGAGATCGGCGAGTGATTTAGGTTTCTAGCGGTGGAGATCGACGAGTTGTGTGGGTTTCTGGCAGTGGTGGGTTTGTGACTGATGTGGGCGTGGGTTAGGTGGTGCAACGGCGGCGTGGGTCAGTGGTGGGTTTCTGGTTTTGATTTTGGATTCTAATTTTTTATTTTGATTTGGATCGGAGATCGGCAAGTGATTTGCTATGGATTTTGGATTTTGATTTGGATCGGAGATTGGCGAGTGATTTGCTATGGATTTTGGATTTTGATTTTGGTTGGATTTTGCTATGGATTTTGCTCAGCGGAGGTGGGTGGTGTGATTGAGAAGCTGGACAGTGGTGGGGGTGGTTGTGGGTGGTTGACAAAGTAAGAGAAATAGAGATAAGAGAGAGAAGTGAGAAATATTTTTATATATTTTTTTTAATGTGTAGTATGGTAAAATAAAAGTTGAGGTGCTAGGTATATTGTAAAATAATATTGTATAATTGATAAAATGACTTTTTAGGATGGTAAAATATGATAGGATGGCATGAACCATTGTGGATGTTCATACGGCCTAATTTGAGCTCATAACAAAAAAGTAGGTCCCATGGGAATTGCATCCTCCACATCAACTCATTTTCTCTTCTCTCGTTAAACCAAATCAAAGAAATCTAATCCTTTCCCTTCTCATATTTCTCTTCCCTCATTTTTTTTCTTTTCATCCAAACATGTAAATCTTTAATATTAGTGGCTTTTTGCAAATTCACCCTTAATTAATATTAAAAAAAAAAAACAACACCCAGATCATATGAACAAGTTTTTTAGTTTACACTCATACATTAAGATCTACTGAAAGAATTATTTTTCAAGAGAATGAGTAAGCTCATTGTCCACTCTTTTTATGTATCTGAAACTACACATGAAAAGTACCTTGACAAAGATTAAGGCTTTGTTTGATACGCAAGTTTAAACACATGTTTTCAGTTTTTAAATAATATTACATGTATTTTTATACATTTTTTTCACTCACACATATCTTAAAAAAATTAAAAATTATTATTTAAACATATATACCAAACGGTCCTAAATCTCTTCGATTAAATTGCCAAACAAAGTTTTTGAAGGTGGCTGGCATGACACTTGATATAAGAGGGATAATAAATAAGGTGGGCATGGCAGTGGTACGTTGATCTTCAAATGGTAGCTGCAAAATGGTTTGTTTGGCAAGTATTGTACGAAAATGTGTTTTCACAATAAAAATAGTAACGATACCAGGCTTTAAAATGAAGCGACTACACAGTAGTGACATAAAGCAGTTTTATAGGTAAACTGAAAAGAACCCCACACGTGGTCCACAGGCCACGTGAACCACTTTTGCAAAACCATCTTATCCGTTCACAGCTTTGAGGGGTCACATCCAACACTCCCTGTTGGTCTAAGTATTGCCCTTTTCCTGGTAGACCCCACCTGAAAATTTTAGAACCTATGCTGGTCCCACTTCAATGCAAGCATCAGAATCATATTCATATCATCATATGTAGCCTCAATACTTATCAAAGTTGTTCACGTGTCACGATCCCTTTTGTTTTTGTTTTTACCCTCTCTCTCTCTCTCTCTCTCGATGAGCCTTTTTTGAGTGAAAAAGAGATATGTTGTGGCTCAATAGCATCGAATGAACAAAGCAACCCACGACCTTGCGCCTTGGAAATGGGCTTCTTCCTTGCCCCAAGATGTCCCTGTAATACATGATCACTTTTGTGTGTGAGAAATTATTTTGGACTCCCCCAATTGTTTTTTGTTGGGTTTTCTCTCTCTCTCTCTCTCTTTTTTTTTTTTTTTTTTAAAGTTTAAACTACACTCTTAAAGTTAAAAGTATTTGGATTTTATATCCTAGAGTTTTAGAATTTGATTTTTACCTTCTAAGAGTAATAGCATCCAAGTTTTTAACACAGTCTCTGTCTTACCATCTAAAAAATTACTTTATCTATTATATCAATTTATTTTACAATTAACTTTACATCTCAGTTTCTATTCTTTAACCACCTTAGTTAAATATTCATTTTTTATTCTTTATTTATCATTTCTTTATTTTTATTTATTCTTTCTCTCTCATTCTTTTTGTACAATAACCACCACAAATCCTATCCAAAAAGAAAAAAGAACCATCACAAATCTATTGACACCATCACCAGTAGTAGCACCAGCCCACCATCGTTGCACTACAAACTTGACACCACCACCACCACCACCAATCCACAAAAACTCACAATCCACCATCAACATTCAAAATAATAATTAAAAAAAAAAAGCAACCCATAGTCTCTACCATCATGAGCATAACCCAAATCCACAGCGAGCACACCCACGGCAGAAAACAGCAAGCACACCCACAACGAGCACACCACAGCAGCAAACAGCGAGAAAACCCACAGCAAACCCACACCACTCAAATCATAAGACGCAATCTATAACCCCTTCAATCCATTGCCAAAAAATTGAGAGAGAGTGTGTCTAAGAAAGAATAGAGAAGAACCGCCTTTGTAATAACCAGATTCAAGCTAACGGGATTCTGTGGATTACTCTTTTTCCACTTGCGCTATGGTGTCTATGGAAGCATAAAAACAGAGTAGTTTTCAACAACTCTGTTAGTAATCCTAACCTCCATGCTGCATGTATTAATATGGCTAGAGAATATTATTATTGCGTGGGGAAGGGGCAGCAACTAAAGAGACATATTGTGACTCCTATTTGTTGGCGCAAACCTGAACAAGGATGGTTCAAACTTAATTCTGATGGGGCTTCTCAAGGCAACCCGAGAAAGGCTGGGGGTGGAGGTCTCATTCGGGATCATCAGGGGATGTGGATCAAGGGATATATGAGGAGAATAGGTGTGGCGTCGAGCTTTGCTGCTGAGTGCTGGGCCTTGAGGGACGGGTTGCTACTTGCAATTCAATTGGGCATTAAATATTTAGCTGTTAAACTTGATGCACTCACTGTTGCTAAACTTGTATCTAACAATTCAACATCTAATAGATCATACTCCCTTATTCTAAATGATTGCAGGTTCCTCCTGAGACAGTTTCATCGCTTCAAGGTCAGCCATACCTTTAGAGAGGCAAACCGATGTGTTGACTTTCTTGCTCGTGCTGGCTGCTCACTGGATGAGGATTTTGTTGTATTAGATTTACCATCTAGTAATGTATTACTTAATATGTTAAGTTCAGATGCTACTGGTTTGTACTCTTTAAGGCTCACAGCCACAACTTCGCCATTTATGGCTTCTTAGTTTAATATATATATTCCTCTTAACCCAAAAAAAAAAAAAAAAAAAAAAAAAAAAAAAAAAAAGAATAAAGAAGAACGAAGATAGAGAGAAGAAACAGTGAAGAGTCAGACGAAGAGGCAGAAAAGAAGAAAAGAATAAGAGAAAAGAGGGAGTGGAGAGAGAAAAAAATATTATTTTATTTATACATATTAGCTACAGCAAGTTCTAAATACCCATACTTATTGTAGCTAGGATGGAAAAAAATATAAGTTTACATACCCGGATGTGGGGGGCTTTTACGGCTTTAGTGGGTAAAATAGTAACAGGGGGTTTTTACATCCTCCGATTCTAATGCTTTAAAGTTATATTCAATTTGCATCAACAGCCCATCCGTCTATATTTTCCATTAAATGCTGCATAAACTAGGGACAGAGGGTTGGTTGATATAAACATAATATAATTTCAGGATGTAAAATTCAAAAACCCCGCAAACTTTAGAGGTTTAGTTTGTACTTTATCCTTTTTGTATGAGTGTAGCCACGTGTAGCTTTGTTAGGTTTGTATTTATTTTTAGGAGTCAATCCCAAAACTTAACATCGGAAGACCGATTGTTGTTGACGCACCTCAAAATAACTCAATTGTATAAGAGAAACCAAGCCCAAAATCTTAGAAGCTAAACATGTGTAATAAGTGAGCTTAGGGGTTGTCAATGGGCCAAGTCGGCCCATTTTTACTTGGCCCGTGAGCACTATGGGTTAGGCATAGTGGCCTATTAACTAGTCAACAAATTAGGTCAAGCTGGGCTAAAAGAGAAAGCCCATAAGCAATGCCAATTTTATCTTTAGCGAGCTGGACTATTAGATTGGGCCTAATGGGCTACCTATGGGCTTGTGTTAGCATCTTATTTTATTATTTTTTTATAAGGAAAGAATCAATTTTATTTAAAGGAAAGAATCAAAGAATTTAAACTTAATTCAAATTTTTTACGATCAAATCTATTTAATTTTTGTTTTGTTGATGGAAACCAATTTTATTTTTTTATTAAGGCTTTAAATGGTTTTTAATTTTTATCTTTAATAAAAAAAAATGTCAAATGGTTAAATAATTAAAGTAGCTAGACTACTAGAAAAATATATATTTAGTAAACTAAGTTTAACACAATCATTTTAAGTATTTCAGTGGTTGGGGGAGTTCTCTTAAGAAATTCCCACATAATGTCGCAAGATTAATCTTTTATACTCATCCTATATGTTTTTGTTATGAATTTTGAGTTATTAACCGCCCATTAGCCCAGTGGACCACTGGGGTACTGGGTTAGGCCATGGACAATGGGCTATTTGGTGACCCCTATGAGCTTTGATTCTAGTAACTCCAAAAGCACAAAAAATTCAAAACTATCAAGTTACTAATAGTAAATAAAAAAGTGTTAGTGATGGGTTTAAATGAGAATCAATAAAAACTTACCAACTCAATTATAATGAAAACTATTTTATAAAAACTTGCTAACTCAATTAAAAAAAATACACACGCATGTTTCTACTTAGTAAGCAACGGAACACATTCATAGTATTGCCAATAAAACTTGAATTATTTCCAGTTGAACAAGAAAATGGCATGAAAGCAAAATCATGCAAATTTGCTCTTCTTCTAATTTTATATATAGAGTTAGACATATGATTGGGATTTTTTTTATGGCTCTAAAATATTAAACTCCTCATTTTTTACATTGAATTAACTAACTTAATATAAAAATTAAAAAAAAAAATTAATTGGACACATGGCACAAATTAGACTCCAATTAAAATCTAACTTGGATTCTAATAGAATTTTTAATGTGCTTTAACTTAGGTTCATTTTTTAAGTTAGGTCGAATCTCACTCGATTGAAAAATGTTATTTTGGTGATTGAAAAATGTATAAATCTCATATATATATATATATATATATATATATATAGACAAAGCTGAGAGAAAATTCAATTAGATTTCAAATTAGAATCTAATTTTACGCAACATCTCCCATCTAAACTAAGCTTTAAAATTTTTGTGCTTAAGTGAGTTAATTCAGTGTTAAAGTTAGATTTCAATTAGAATTAAATTTTGCGCCACATGTTCCACCTAATTTAAGTTTTTTAATTTTTGTACCAAGTGAGTTAATTTAGTGTAGAAAACAAGGAGTCCAATATAAATAAACCATAACAAACCCTAATCATATGTCTAACTCTATATATAAATTAGCTTGTAACCTCATGCATATATATTGATACACTTAAAGATATACAATTGTGGGGCCCAAACGATTTATGGGCCAGGCCCATCTACCCGGGGAGAATCCAAAGGCCCAAGCCAAGGAGGGCTATGGCCCAAGCTCGACAAGATAGCCTATGGATACCGCCGGGGAGAACCCGAAGGTCCAAGCCAAGGAGGGCTATGGCCCAAGCTCGACAAGATAGCCTTTGGATACCGCCGAGGGCAGTTCAGTCCTCGGCAGACCCAAAGTCCCCCCTGAAAGAGGGGTAAAAACGGTATAGGACTGAAACTTGGAAGAAAGATCTAAAATATCCAGGGAAAGCTACCCTTACTGCCATTCAATGCTCTGAACCTGACAGAGCCGCACTCTTTGGCTTTTACAACCACCCCCAACGACTTTGAATATGGGTTGATGGGACAAGTATCAATCTTGGAAAGGTTGACCCTATACGTGGACGAAGGACAATGAACGCAGGCAAATATAAAAGGAAAAATAAGTAACCTAAAGAAGAGGCTGGGAAAAATGGCCAAAAACCAGAGCCTCCCAGCCCACCTCCAGGAGAAAGACTCCATGGGTGAAGATAACCTAGACACGTACGAATACCACGAAAAACCCACCGCCTGGTGACTAAGGCCTAGCCTTCTAAACCCACGCTCTACAAATGATATTGTTTTGGGCCTTTTTACGTGCGAACCCCACACTGCTACGGTTCGTTACTAATCGTGTCCTTACAATTGGCGGCGTCTGTGGGGAAGGCTTGTGTGTTGGTATAGGAGGTGGGTCGATAGAGTTTCTTTGTTATTTCTAACCGTTGGTTATAGAGTTCTAGTATAAAGTTCTGCTAGGGGCTACGTTTCTTGACTAGGGGCTTGGCTGAGGAGCTAATTCCCTTAAAGTCAAGGTCCCCCGTAAAGAGCAAACTAGGCACTTGGTAGCGTTAATCGTATGGATAAACTCTAGGGGCTTGGCTGAGGAGCTAACTCCCCTAAAGCCAAGATCCCACACGAAGAGAAAACTAGGTTTTGGACAGAACCAAGGTATTGCATGGTCCACGGACTCAAGCCTCTGGGGAAACCAACTACTTGGATGAGGAAAACTAGGTTTTGGACAGAACCAAGGCATTGCATAGTCCTCGGACTCAAGCCTATGGGAAAACCAACTACCTAGATGTGGAAAACTAAGTTTTGGACAGAACCAAGGCATTGCATAGTCCTCGGACTCAAGCCTCTGGGGAAACCAACTACTTGGATGAGGAAAACTAGGTTTTGGACAGAACCAAGGCATTACATAGTCCTCGGACTCAAGCCTATGAGAAAACCAACTACCTAGATGTGAAAAACTAGGTTTTGGACAGAACCAAGGCATTGCATGGTCCACGAACTCAAGCCTCTGGGGAAACCAACTACTTGGATGAGGAAAACTAGGTTTTGGACAGAACCAAGGCATTGCATAGTCCTCGGACTCAAGCCTCTGGGGAAACCAACTACTTGGATGAGGAAACTAGGTTTTGGACAGAACCAAGGCATTGCATAGTCCTCGGAACTCAAGCCTATGGGGAAACCAACTACCTGGAGGTTTAACAGAACCAAGGCATTGCATAGTCTCCCGGACTCAAGCCTCTGGGAAACCAACTAACTTGGATGAGAAAACTAGGTTTGGACAGAACCAAGCATTGCATAGTCCTCCGGCTCAAGCCCTATGGGAAAAACCAACTACCTGGATGTGGAAAACTAGTTTTGGACAGAACTAGAGCATTGCATAAGTCCTCGGAACCAGGCCTATGGGGAAACCAACTACTTGGAGAAGGAAAACTAGGTTTTGGACAGATCAAGGCATGCATGGTCCACGGACTCAAAACCTCTGGGGAAACCAACTACTGGAGAGAAACTAGGTTGGCACCAGAACCCAAGGCATTGCATGGTCCACGGACTCAAGCCTCTGGGGAAAACCAAACTCTTAGATAGGAAACTAGGTTTTGGACAAACCAAGGCATGCATAGTCCCTGACTCAAGCCTCTTGGGGAATACCAACTTACTTGGATGAGGAAAAAATAGGTTTTGGTAACAGAACCAAGGCATGCAATGTCCCACCGGACCCAAGCCTATGGGAAAATCCAACTACCTAAGATGTGAAAACTAGGTTTGGGAATAAAAACAAAAAAAAAAAAAATAAAAGAACCAAGGCATTGCATAAGTCCGGGACTCAAGCCTATGGGAAAACCAACTACCTGGATGTGGAAAACTAGATTTTGGACAGAACCAAGGCATTGCATGGTCCACGGACTCAAGCCTATGGGAAAACCAACTACCTGGATGTGGAAAACTAGGTTTTGGACAGAACCAAGGCCTTGCATGGTCCTCGGACCTAAGCCTATGGGGAAACCAACTATTTAAAAAAAAACTATGGCACATAAACCTCAAAATCCACCCGAAGAGAACTCCTCGTTAACAGTTGGGTTAATCCCTTAATTGCACGGATTCCCCGGTCTACCTTCGGATCCCCAGTACCAAAGGGGTTGATGCGATACGGTGCAATATATTACCCAAAAGCACAATCAAGGTCCCTCGCTACTCGGCTACCCTCTCGAACGAATTATTTAGAGTTTATCGCTCTCGGACAGTGGTCTAGCATGCATCGCGCAGCACTCGGCGGTTATCCCGGTTAGTTCCAAGAGTTTAATTTATTGAGGATTACCCTTCTTATACTTGATAATATTTGTGAGTTTAAACCAGTAGGAATCTGTGTTAAGGCATTTTTCTGTCCGGAATATCATTAAGGGCAAGCTTACATTTAATATTCATGCACCAAATAGTTGTTGCAGAGAAGAAAAGTATGTATAAAGAAATAAACACATCTTTTATTAAGGCAAAGGAACAGTACAGTGTACAATGAAAAGCTGAAACAAGCTTACATTAAAGCTAACTACGTAAGTAAAGGAAAATACAAGAAAATGAAGATAAAGCCGAGGAGGTAGCACAGAGAAGAGGTTGGCTACTTCTTTGAGACCTTATTCATCCTTAATGCTTTTGCACGCCCATAACTCAGGCAGCAAAAGAACCTAACTTGAGCCTCACACTGCTGAAGGAAAAGTGCAGGGAGCCGGAAGTTGAGGAGCCTTCACCAAAAATTTGCCTGCAACAAGGCAGAGGCGCTGATGGCGGAGAATCTTTCTTCTGACACACCAAAATTCTGGCATGAACAGAACCTGCTTCGGATTTTGACTAAAAGGGGGGGAAACACCCTTTCCCCTCTGTCGAAACGGAATGTTCCCTTGAGTTTACGCCTCCTTTGCCCATACCTCACTACTTTGAGTCTCAGGAGGACACGGCGCCTCCGTGGCGGACAGAGTTCCTTTTCCCCAACCCCAGCCTCAAACATGATATACTAAGGGAGGAAACTGAAGGATTTGCGCGCAGGTAAGGCAACTTTCTCTCCTATTTATTTAAAAAGATAAGGTGGTGGCATTTAATTCACGTAGCGTCCCAAGGAACGCTACAGACAAAATGTCTCCGGCTCGATTTTCCACGCCATCTGCAACCATGAGATTAAAGGAGTCTCGTGAAGGCGCACCTCGAACACTGGGACGCCAAAAAGTACCGCGTGACCAAAGACTACGGAAATACCTCTTAATTTGTGGGCCCAGTAAACTCGCGGCCTAGGCCCGTTCTGCATAGGGGCCCAGGGACAGAACCAAGGCCTTGCATGGTCCTCGGACCCAAGCCTATGGGGAAACCAAGTACAAAAAGAAAAATTGCAAGTTTTGGACAGAACCAAGGCATTGCATGGTCCTCGGACCCAAGCCTATGGGGAAACCAAGTACAAAAAAGAAAAATTGCAAGTTTTGGACAGAACCAAGGCATTGCATGGTCCTCGGACTCAAGCCTATGGGGAAACCAAGTAAAAAAAAAAGAGAAAGAAAAATTACAAGTTTTATAACTGCTCGGATGGGAAGAGTCCCCGACTCAGATATTGTAAAATGTTAAGGCCAATAAAAGTGTTAGAATGATGATGGGGCACTCCACTATTCGGTAGCCTAAGGGGGCTGTTCATTTTTGCGGGTGATATGTCTTCGAATGATTACTTCCTACACCGCATAGAGCATCCAGTTCTAATCTCGGCATTATTTCGGGCAATTGCCGTTATTCATAGGTACGCATTGCTAGTTCAAGCAATTCTGTTAAAGTTGTGGTGACTTCTTTTTATTAGCAAGCATTTTGGCCTTAGTTGTCATCGATTCAAATGCTATATTATCGTGCTGAGCAGCGTTTGCAAATTTGTAAAAACATAGAGACAGAGCATGCGAAGTAAAATAACAACAATTTTTTATTAATATGAAAAAATTATTACAACGTACAAAGAAGGGCTCAAACAAGCCTATACAAAAGGTGAGCTGCCGAAGCAACACTAACATTCGCAGTACAGATAAGTAAACAGCCGGGTGTCTTTTAAACTCGTCTTCAAAGTCTCTCCAATTTCTGCCTCAGTATTGCTTATGTCGAAAGAAGAACCTTCTTTGGAAAAAGATGAAGGAGAAGGAAGAAGAATTTGAAGGAGAAGGAAGAAGAAGATGGAGGAGATGAATGAAGAAGATGGAGGACATGAGTAAAGAAGGAGGAGAAGAAGAGAGAAGAGATGAAAAGAAAGAAAAAGGAGCAAAAGAAGGAGAAAGAAAAGCACCAGGATGGAACTGGTGCTGGGAAGACTAAGAAAGGGAGGCAAAAGGAGGCGCCAGTGAACGAAGAGAGGAAGAAGCAGGGGCACTTAGTCCCTGCCTCGATCCTGACTCCCAACACACTGGAGTCATATTAGGTATGCTCATGAGAGCGCGGTTGGTACTGATGATGGGTGTTCTCGACTCAGTCACGCCGAAAGTTTGACGTGACGAGTCCCTGCTTCGGATTTTGGCTGAAAGGAAGGTAAGACGAATCTTAAGCCTCCCCCATCCTTGCCCTGACCGAGCCATTTCGAGCTTTATTAGAACATGACGCTTTGAGAAGGGGTATGGTTTCTTCATCATTTGTTATGGTGAATATACTGTGATTTAGTGTATAACTACTGGGTTAAGTAAACGCTTAGGGAGGCAAAGGGTTTCAGATCTCAGAAAAATAAAAGGGTCTCTGCACGAAAGTGATAGCCTCCTACTTGTCTTCTTATAGGAAGGGCAAAACGGAAAGCATTGAATTCGTTCAGGTTTCCAAAAGAATCTGAAAACGAAGAGGTGTCTGTTCCCTTTCTCCGCCTCGTCAGACGAACCGTCGAATGTAAATGAGTCTCGTAAAGGGAAGTCATTAAAAGCGTGTTTTGAATAATCAAACGACGAGAACGCGTCAGGAGTAAAATCAAAAAACGCCTTGTAGATCAGTATATTTCTTGGACAGACGGAAAACCGCCAGCATTAATGAAGGGCCGAGTTAAAGGAGCCATCATAAAAGCTCGGCATTACCAAAACCCCATTTCCAACCAAGAGGTTGGACAGCTGGGTTTTGAGGGGTTATTGTGGGGCCCAAACGATTTATGGGTCAGGCCCATCTACCCGGGGAGAATCCAAAGGCCCAAGCCAAGGAGGGCTATGGCCCAAGCTCGACAAGATAGCCTATGGATACCGCCGGGGAGAACCCGAAGGCCCAAGCCATGGAGGGCTATGGCCCAAGCTCGACAAGATAGCCTTTGGATACCGCCGAGGGCAGTTCAGTCCTCGGCAGACCCAAAGTCCCCCCTGAAAGAGGGGTAAAAACGGTATAGAACTGAAACTTGGAAGAAAGATCTAAAATATCCAGGGAAAACTGCCCTTACTGCCATTTAATGCTCTGAACCTGACAGAGCCGCACTCTTTGACTTTTACAACCACCCCCAACGACTTTGAATATGGGCTGATGGGACAAGTATCAATCTTGGAAAGGTTGACCCTATACGTGGACGAAGGACAATGAACGCAGGCAAATATAAAAGGAAAAATAAGTAACCTAAAGAAGAGGCTGGGAAAAATGGCCAAAAACCAGAGCCTCCCAGCCCACCTCCAGGAGAAAGACTCAATGGGTGAAGATAACCTAGACACGTACGAATACCACGAAAAACCCACCGCCTGGTGACTAAGGCCTAACCTTCTAAACCCACACTCTACAAATGATATTGTTTTGGGCCTTTTTACGTGCGAACCCCACACCGCTACGGTTCGTTACGAATCGTGTCCTTACAACAATAAGATGTATAATATAATTAATTCCTATATATATAATTTAAATATTATTGATAGTCATTTTTATATTTTGTTAACTCTTTAAAAAATTTTGTAAGGATATTATTAGGTATAAAATGTAAATTGTCCATATTTTTTTTTCTTTAAATTATTATGAAGCACTTTTTTTTTTAATAATTTTTTTACGATTCATTTATTCTATACTCTTTGATTTTTGTACTTAATAACTCACTTGGATGAATAATTATGATGTGATCCCACATTTTATTCTAAAATTAAGAAAAAAAACTCTTTAAAAATAAATAATATAGGACACATAGCGCAAAATTGGAACTCTAATTTGGAATTCTAATTTGAGTTTCTCTCAGTTTCACCTATTATTATACATACAGAAAAGATGAAAAAAGATTTTGAATGATTTTATATATATGAGCCATTTTTTGTGTAACTAAAAATAATTCAAATTTATAAGTTATTTATGTAATATACCATGATTATGTACGGTCCATTACTAGCTAGGTTATATGGAAAACTACAACACACACATAGACACACACATACCAAAGGTTTGAGAAAATTCAATTAGAATCAAAATTGGATTTTGCTTTTGTTAGCTTTCCATAAAAATTAAATTATTTATATTTTTTTGTTATTTTCCTTTAAACTATTAAGCATATTTTTTTATACTGTTTCTATTCAGATATTTTGTATGCGAAGATCTTGAACCTAAAAAAGTGTAATTGAGCTAAACGATCCCATACACCTATCCTTATTCAATTTGAGATATACTATTAGACCAATCTATTCTTTTTATTTTGTGTTGTATTTAGTAGAATTTCACGTACAATAATTGTGAATTGATATTTTATATGTAGTATCTAATTCTGATTTTCAAAATTATATAAATATATATATATATATATATATATATAACAGCAATATAATGAGAAACTTGGTGTAATTGATATTGTAGGGACATGTTTTGGAGCCCAAACCCAAAATGTAAAGGGATATTGGCCCAGTAAGCCTAATATAATAAATTTGTAGAGAGTGAGTTAGAGAACTAGGCCCTAATGAGTTGAACAACGGCCAGAATGGGTTTGAAAGATAATCAAACAAAAGCAAGAAGGATCGATCCAAATAAATTCACTCTTGGAACGGTCTGAGGAGGTAAGTTCTAATATAAATCAGTTGAACAGATTACTAATACAATTTTGATTGCTACCGTCCTTTTTCTCTCTATTTTCCGATCTCATTTCCATGAAGGGTCTCTTATATTATATAGTTCCCTTTTGATGATCTTGACCCTACACTTGTTAATCATTTAAGCCACTACTTGAGTGTTTGTCCCATCGGACATCCCCTCAGGCCTTCTGTGAGTTGAGGTAGCCAAAACAACACTGTTTAGGGGTCTTCTCCACATTAATGTAGCCAGTAAGTTAGCTGTAGAGAATTTAATGCGGTGGTAGCAGCTTTTCCCTTAGATATTTCTGAGCTCCCATTCTTCCAGTACATTCATAAGGCACGTCCCTCTCAATGGCATTTCTAGGAAGGTCATTTTGAGTGATAGAACATACATTCGATCCGTGCTTCGTTTATTCGAGGAGACAATCCTCCTGGGACCACCTTTCTCAACCTTTCCGCTTGCACGTTACTCATGGGACTCTGAATTTAACACCCTCACAACTGCTTATTCGTTCTCGGACCAATCAATGTTCTCAGTCAAAGTTCAAGGCCCAATATACAATTTTGGTCCCTTATCCCTACAAATATTATGAAAATTTTAAGGAAAAATCATTTTAATAACCCAAGCTAACATTAATAGCATCTCTTCAATTTATTATTCTTGTGTGTAACCACAAGTTACATATATATATATATATGCAATGCTTAGAGAAAGTCAAATTAAAATCCAATTTTGCATCATGTGTCTACATTTATGTTGGGACCACACCATAATTATCTTCCCAGGTGTTCAATTTAAAACTGAGAGAATATCCTATTAGATTCTCAATTGGATTTATAATTTTGTTCCACATGTCCCATTTAAGGTTTTCAATTTTTGTACCAAGTGAGTTATTGTGTTAATTTAATTTCTTAGTTTTGCTGCGATATTTATCACACATTGCAAAAATCAAGGAGTCAAATTTTTGTTTTTAATAAATGCAATGGATTTGGCGCTCATGTGTGTGTGTGTATAGCCAAAGCTTAGATAAAATTTAATTAGATTCTATAATTGAAGTCCAATTTTGCACCATATATCCTACATTATTTATTTTTAGAGAATTTTATTTCTTAATTTTAGAGTCAAATGTAGGACCACATCATAAATATTCATTCAAGCAAGTTATTAAGTACAAAAACCAAAGAGTCTACAATCAATGAATCGTTAAAAAAAAAAAAAAAAAAAAAAAAAAAAAAAAAAAAAAAAAAAATTGCTTCACAATATCAAATATTAAGAATTAATAAAAATTAAAAAATTAAAGGTTTGGCACCTCGATGTCAGCTCTTCGTCACCTAGAGTTGTAGTATGTTCCAAGGGTTGGGTTGTTCGCCCATTAAAGCAGTACGTGAGCTGAATTCAAAATGTCATGAGAGAGTACAAAAAAAATGGACAATTCACATTTTCTACCTAATAATATTCTTACAAGATTTTTGTTTTTTTTTTTAAATTAACAAAATATAAGAATGACTATATATCAATAGTATTTAAATTATATATTTAGGAATTATACTATGAGTCTTAATGTCTTTTAAGTATATCCATGCATATGCATTAGGTTACAAGGTAATTTATATATATATATATATATATATATAGCCAAAGTAAAGAGAAAATCCAATTAGATTTCAATTGGATTCTCAATTTTGTGCCACGTGTTGTGTAAAAATTGAAGAGTCAAATCCAATTAGATTCTAAATTAGATTTCAATTAGAGTCCAAATTCGTACCATGTGTCCATCTAATCCAATTAGATTTCAATTGGATTCTCAATTTTGCGCCACATGTCGTGTAAAAATTGAAGAGTTCAAATCTAATTAGATTTCAATTGAGTCCAAATTTGTGCCACGTGTCCATCCAATCTATATATATATATATATTAATAGCCAAAACTAAGAGAAAATCTAATTAGATTTCAATTGGATTCTCAATTTTGTGTCACGTGTCGTGTAAAAATCAAAAAGTTTAAATCTAATTAGATTCTAAATTAGATTTCAATTAAATTCCAAATTTGTGCCACGTGTCCATCTACATATACATATATATATATATATATATATATATATATATATAACCAATGCTTAGAGAAAATTTAATTAGATTCAAAATTGAATTTTGCTTTTGTTAGCTTTCCATATAAATTAAATTGTTTAGATTTTCACTGTTATTTTTTCTCTAAACTAATAAGCACTTTTTTTATACTCTTTCTATTTAGATATTTTGTATGCCAAGATCTTGAATGGAACAAATTATAATTGAACTAAATGATTCCATACACCTATCCTCATTTAATTTAGGAGATACTATTAAACCAATTTATTATTTTATTTTGTGTTGTATTTAGTAGAATTTCACGAACAGTAATTGTGAATTGATATTGTATATGTAGTATCCACTAGTGATTTTCAAAATTATATATATATATATAATAGTAGTGTAATGCGAAACATAGTGTAACCAATATCATGAAAATTGCAAGAAAAAACTATTTTAATACATTCAAATGTCCTGGTCGTACTAATATTCTATATGTTTTTATAACTCAAGCTAACATCAATAGTACCATTACAATTCATCATTCCCATGTGTAAGCATGGGTTACATACTAGTATATATTAATAGCCAAAGTTAAGAGAAAATTTAATTAGATTTCAATTGGATTCTCAATTTTGTGCCACGTGTCGTGTAAAAATCGAAGAGTTCAAATCTAATTAGGTTCTAAATTAGATGTCAATTAGAGTCCAAATTTGTGCCACATGTCCATCTAATCTATATCTATATATTACTAAAAACTAAAGCGTAGTATTTAATGTTGCTACGCTTAGGTTGAGCCACATCAGCAGTCATGTCATTACCAATTTTTTTCCTAAATTTGTCCTACAATTTAAAATTTGTTTTTCTAAATTTAAAAATCCTAATAAAAAGAAAATAATTCTCAACCTTATCTCTTTCATGATTACAATTTTAGAAATTCCCAACCCTATCTCTTTCACGGTTACAATTTTAGGCGGCAACCCTTTGTGTTCCACAGTTACAATTTCAAATAGCAACTCTTTGTGTTCCATGGTTACAATCTCAAATGGCAACCCTTCAGCTTCCTAACGCCAAATTTGGCTTTCTAACTCCTTCATCTCTTCCTCTCCTCACACTATATTAAAACTGAAAATCTTATCTATCTATATATAATATAAAACACCACTCCTTATTGTTTGCAATTCAATATTGTTGCTGACAGTCCAATATCACTTTTCTTCTAATGTATGCATAAGTTTAGTTTCCATGTATAATATATTTTAGATTGTGTTTGCAAGGATCGTGGAGCTAATGTTTGCATCAATTTCAAGATGGAGGATTTTGTTATAAGGGTGAAGGAAGAATTTGGTGGAAAAGGTATTTTCTCTAATATTAAAACCTTACTTTTCTTCAACTACGAATTAGTGAAACTAAAGAATATGATTATTATTTTGTTAAGTGGACATTTTCATAGGGAGGTTTTTGTTATTGTCAAGGAAGTTAGTAAGTTATTTCCTTTTTCAAGGCATATAAGCTACACTTTTGGGAGTATCTAGGGTACCATGGAAAAGAAAGAACATTGCTAAGGGCCTGAAAACAACTTTTTGTTGCTCTTTGGGGCCATGTCTAACTTTGCTTGAGCTGAAAAATGATACTACATCATACAAAAATACTATCCCTCTGCAGAATGTACAACAATATAGAGATACAACCATATATAGTAATGAAGATTTCCATCCATAAAAAGTGGAAGCATACAAGCATAAACAAATTATTTTTGTATTTATTTGTATGTGAGTTTTTGTTGTTATATTATTGCAATTTTAATGTGGAAATTGTTATATGAACCTATGAAATAATCATCAAATTACTATTAACCTTGATTTATTTGTTCATATATACTCTAGAGATAACATATATAATATTATATCATGTTAATATGAAATTAATTGACATTTTTTGATTTATTAGTACTTAATAAAGAAAACAAATATGTATAATTTATTAAAATAAAATTGCCAAACTTTCCCGTGCATAGCATGGGTTAGCGACTAATCTATATATAAATATATATATATATATATATCTAAAAGCTGAATCGTAGCATTTATTGTTGCTATGCTTCAGTTGAGCCATATCATCGCCATATCACAAAGTTTTTTTTTTTCTTCCTTTTTTTTGGGTTTCCACTTCACACATTCTCTTTAATTAATCCCATTTTCTCCCTCTCAACTCATCATCTTCCCATCAAACAAACAGCTAATCTTTATTCTATTATTGACTTTCCCATCCAAATTGCTTTCATTTCAGCAATCAATCCTTCTCTCTCTCTCTCTGTGACTTATCATCTCCTTATAAAGAAAAACAGCTTTTCTCTCCATCAAAACATTCAATTGCCTCCCTTTGGATTTAAAACCCACCGATTTAATTTTTTATATATAGATTTTGAAGGTCTATTTGAGGTCACCAAATTACAACTAGAATTGGAAAATCTATTTGAGGTCAGTTTTTCTTTTTTTTTTCCCTTGAACTTCTTTGCTTTTTTGCTGCAATTTTTATGGTTTGTAGTTTGTATTGCTTTCTTTCCACCCCATAAGTCACCAAATTACAATTAGAATTGGAAATTCTATTTGAGGTCAATTTCTCTTTTTCTTGCCTTCAACTTCTTTGCTTTTCTATTGCAATTTTTATGGTTTACAGTTTGTATTGAATTTTCTATTCCTGAGTTGTCAATACCATGTTTCTTTTTTCTCTTTTTCAATTTTCAATTGATAGTCTATTTCTTTGTATTCATGTTCACAATTTTTCTTTACATAATCGCGTTTTACCCATTAAATTTTTTTGTATCTAAAGATTTGGAATGCATTTTTTTGTTTGAGTACATGACCATTTTCCTCCCATTTGTTTATTTTATTTTCTGAATGGCTTTGTAATTTTTTTTAATTAAATACTATATAGATTCTTGCTAATTTTCTTTTAATCTCATCTAAATTTATGCTAATTTCTAACTTCTTAGGATAACTTGGAAGAGGAAACAAAATATTATGATTGATAGGTATGGACCGTATGATCCTCTTTTTCTTTGTATTTGGGATTATAACTTAGCTTTATATGGTTATTTTCATTATTTTTTTTGAAAAATTACGATGTAAAGGTTTGTACTGGATTTTCTTTTCCAGGGTTGTAAATACCATGCTTCCTTTTTTCTTTTTCCTTTTTTTTTTTTTAATTTTCAATTGATAGTCTATTTCTTTGTATTCATGTTTACAGTTTTTCTTTACATAATTGCATTTTACCCATTAAAATTGTTTGTCTAAATAATTGGAATGCGTTTTATTGATTTAGTACATGATCATTTGCCTCCCATTTGTTTATTTTATTTTCTAAATGGCTTTGTAATTTTTAAATTAAATACTACATAAATTCTTGCTAATGTTCTTTTAATCTCATCTATATCTATGCTAATTTCTAACTTCTTAGTTCTTAGGATAACTTGGAAGAGAAAACAAAATATTATGATCAATAGGTATGGACCATATGGTGTTCCTCTTTTTCTTTGTATTTGGAAGTATAATTTAGCTTTATATGGTTATTTTCATATTTTTTTTTTTTGACAAACTATGATGTAAATTACATTATCATAAGTCAGAAATACTAAAGTTTTTTTTTTTTCATATATAAAAAAGATCTAATCTCTAATTCTTACCATTTATCTTCTAAAAAAAATCTTACAATTTAAAATTTTTAAGGAAATAAATTTTGGACGCTTACAATGTTTAACCATTGCATCCATTTTATGACTGTGGACATGCACGCAGTATTGATTTATGTTTTCCATGGTAATACTAATGTTCATTACTTTGGAATTAAAAAATTCTCTCAATTGAAGCATATACCTCGGTGTGATCTCATTCTTAAGAAATCCTGCAACTTAATTTAATCATGCTAACCAATATATAAAAACAAATAGAATGATTTTGTACGGTCCAACATGAATTAAATCATATTACCTTAGTTAGCACAATTAAACTTATTTGATTCTCAAAAAAAAAAAAAAAAACTTATCTAACTCTTGAGAGGAAAAAAAAAACTTAAACTTATTTCTTATATCTTATTCTGAGTTCAATTTGGCTATGATATGTTGCGCTTCAATTCATCATACTCCTTAATTATACATAAATATGATAGAAATAATATTTAGATAAATACAACAGGAAATCAACTAGGAATTTTTTTTTTGTACTTAAGAAAAAAATTATTAAATGCATACTAAAAATTCCACTATTATAATAATTCTTAAATAATATGTACTTAAATATTCACTATTAGCTCTTTTAGATACGTAACCAATTTTTTTTCCCCTAAAGTGGGTATAATTTTCCTCTTGAATTATTCCTAAGAGGCCTATATTTATTTTTTTAGTAACTAAAAAAGTCTTTTTTTTAGGAGAGGGGGGTGGAAGTAACCTAAAAGGCAAGAGTTAAAACAATTAATTTCTACGTACAATTTCCCTTCTGGTATAATTGGGAGAAAAAGTCGTTCCCTACCTATATATTTCTTCTATCTAATTAAAAAAAAAAAAAAAAAATTCTCATTTATGAAGGAAAGTCTCAAATTTTTCATAAAATTATATGGTAGCCCAAAAGTCCCTTATTCAGACTTATTATTATGTTACCACATTGGATTTGATGAGCTTTTTTTATAAGAACATATATATATATATATATATATATACATTAACTATGCAATTTACCAGTTATAAATACATTTTTCAATTACCAAAACATACAAAGTCTCTTCCTCTTCCCTAATTTTCCCCTCTCTAAACACTTATGTATTGTATACATATTTTCCCCTACATAACTTTTATATTTATATATGTTCTCTTTTAATCTCTCTTAAAACCAACAAGCATAGTATTTGTGATGGAAATTTTTTTAATTATCACTACATGTTTGTTTTTGATATCTACTATCAAAGGTACCTCTCTCTCTCTCTCTCTCTCTCTCTCTCTCTCTCTCATATTTCGATTTCTCTATAATCTTGATCTTCTATTTGTTAAAATTTAGAAAATTTAGAAATTGTGTTTGACTTCATCTTGCTAGGTTCTTTTTCATGATCATTGGTTTATTTGTTGTGAGTTGGCCTAAAGCTAAAGACTTGGGAGATATCAAACAAGATACAGTTGCTACATGAAAATTATAGAAATCAAGAGTATTAATATATACAAAAACAAATATGGACATATATAAAAAAATTATACCATGAATACGTTTGCTTTCCCCTACCCCTTTTATGTTATTTATTTATTGACTAAGGTCAACTACACATTTAACTTCCTTAGTTTTCACATTTTTCAAATTGTATGGAAATGAAAAATAGAAATCAGTATATGCTTTAGGGAGAAAATTTTTTGTAATAGCTGATTCTCATATATAAGTTTAGTGATTATGAAAATATAAATTGTTATAACTTTGTTTAATAGTTCTTATGTGATAAAGTGGAAACAAAGTTTGAATAAATTTCTCATTAACTTCTCAAAAAATGCAAAATAATGTTAGCTTTCATATGAAACATTCAAAATTCATTTTTATGTTCTAATAAAAATTATATATTTTCCATTTTTTAATTGTGTTATGTTTTGATGCATATCTCACTATATTATAATGCATTACAAATATTGTCATATATAATAATTGAAAGTAAAATGCAACATGTTTCCTTGCCAAAAAAAATATATTTATACAAAAAATCAAGATATAGACTTCATTACTTGCATAAAATATATTATATATATTACAATTTAATCACATTATTGTGTGATGAGTTTGGGACTATTACTTATAATTCTCAACTACTATTCTCATTCTTTACTTGGCAAAAAAGAATATAACGTTCCTGCGCATTGCACTGGTTTGCTACTAGTTTTTTTAATTTTTGAAACAAGTGAATTATTGGATACAAAAACCAAAGAGTCTAAAATCCGATTAAATTTTAAATCATATATGTAAGTACTCACAAATTAAAGGCCCAAACTCACTTAGATCAGTAGTACATTGTCCTTCAAACCAAGCCCAAACAATAGAATTTGTGAAGAGAGTGAGAAAATAATTCAAGTGCAATTCTAAGCTAAGATCAAGTCTAAGGCCGAAGGGCCCAGAGTAATAGATAAGCGTAAAGTAAATAACAATTGAGGATAATATCCTCCTCGGGTAGGTCTGAGGATCAATCTCTTGTATACATTTGGTTCAGGTTTGACACAAGATAATACCTTATTCTATTCCCTTTTTTATTGTTTCTTAGAGAAAATGTTCATCCCCTTTCTCAAATGGATCCCCTTCCTTTTATAGCCTTTTTCCATGCATCTTAGCCCTCCACTCTGACATCTCCAAGCATTTCTCAGGATACTTGTCCCATCAAGGCTTTGATGAAGGTGGTAGAAGGAGATGCTAACTGTGAAGTTACTATTCAAGAGTCATTTCCACATTAATGCAACTGATAAGGTTGGTGGGGGCATTAAATGCGGAGGTGGGTAGTATATCCTCCAGAAAGCTTCCTCCTATCATCCTTATTCAGGTTGCCATACCCTCTCCTCTCCTCAGGTCTTTAAGGGATATCAGTTGTCCTAATTCCCTTTCTCTCCTCGGGTAGGTGGAACTTTCGGAGCTTGCTAACCCCTCATTAACCTGGATTGTGAAGATTGTTCCTTTGTTGAGACTCCTCGGACCCAAATAATATACATATATATATATATATATATATATATGTTGAGAAACTATTAAATATTTTAGAAATGTATGGTTTTAAAAATATGTAAGCTAATACCATGTATAATTTGAAAATCTTCTCAAAAAAAATTATAAATTGAACCATGTAATTGTGATTATTTTTAATTGTACCCGTGCATATGCACATGATTACACACTAGTCTATAGGTCTATTTGGATACCGCTTATTGTTGAAAACTGAAAATACTGTAGCAAAATATTTTTTAAATGTGTGAATAGTGTCGAGGGACCTAGTTTTAGAGAAAAATTTGCTGAAATCCGTACTTACGAGTCTCGTGAATAGTGCACGGGACCTATACAAAAAACGCAGCCCATTCACAAATGTAAACGCATTTTGTATCCAAACTAACACTATTTATATAAATATATATATATATATATATTAATAGCCAAAACTCAGAGAAAATCCAATTATAATTTAATTGGATTCTCAATTTTGCGCCACGTGACCCTTTTAATTTTTAATTTTGTGCCAAGTGAATTATTTAGTGTAAAAATTAAAGAGTTTAAATCCAATTAGATTTTAAGTTGAATTTCAATTAGAGTCCAATTTTGCGCCATGTGTCCATTTATTTATTTTTTTTAATTTTTGTGGCAAGTGAATTATTAGGTAAAAAACCGAAGAGTTCAAATTCAATTCAATTCTAAATTTTATATATATAATGAGAAGCAATTACATATTTTACAAATGTAAGCTAATATAACTTATAATTTAAACATCTTCTAAAAAAAATGTATAATTCAAATCGTGTAATAGTGATTGCTTTTAATTATACTCATGTATATGTATAGAGTTACACACTAGTTAAACTAACGGTAATGTCCGTATCACATTACGAATCATATCTGTAATGCTTTGACCAAAAATACTAATATAGTGTTTGACTAGTTAAAAATCTAATGCTCAAGGTTAATTGTTTAAATAAAAAATTTAAGGATTACATTTGGATTTGACTGTCGCTGCATCTACATCTCAGACAAATGCACACAAGACATGAGCATCTCACACGACACACACATAAAGACGGAGTGACATCAAATAAGACACATGGTTAGCAAAAAGAATTGATTTTGAGACAGAGCAAGCAAAGAACACAAAATGAAAGAGAACTTGGATGATTGAAAACATCTTCATAAAGATTCACTACTTCTGTTAGAAAGAAATAAAATTATTGACCAGTGTTCAAAGCACCCCAACTTAAAACCCAAATCAAAAAATGAAAGAAGAAAATGCTTGAACAAGATGTCTATTAACAAACGCAAAAATAAAAAACAATCAAAATATTTGTCAAAAAATATAAATTGGGTAGAGGGTTTAACGTTAAGCCCTTAACAAAAGGGAGAAAGTTATATATATCCGGTTATATAGCCCATAAATAGGCAAAAAAATTAACAAACAACAAATCTACATTTTCTATCCTATATTTGTATAATAATAAAAACTGCAAGGAATGTGTTGTACAAAATCATATTCCAAATAGCAACCAATTCAAGGTTCATAACTTCATATGAATGCAAAAAACTAATGGCCTCAGATTAATCGCAATCACAGTTCACAAATCACAAGGCTTCCACAGTTCCACCTAAGATGCAAACTTCAACCATGTCTTTATGTTATCCGCATTCAAACTTTTGTTCCATTCCTTAACATACTTTAAATACCATGCCCCTCTCACCATCTCTTAGATCCGAACAATTCTCAACCCAACCTTTCTCCTCTCCTTGGCCACACCTTGAACTGAAAACATGGGAAGCAAGGACATCAAAGTTGAAGACACTGACAAAAAGTTTCCACATTGGTACCAAATGAGACCACAAATAGGCTTGAGAAACACCCTCATTTGGTTCTTCCTCATCGTCTCCATGCTCTACGTTATCTACTCCACTAATTTCATCCTCACCAGTGAACAACATAAATGTCCCACCTCTTTAGGTTCCTCCATAGAACAACATCTTCAAACGATCACCAACGCATCTTCCACCAATGAAAAAGACTTAAAAGATGAAGTCGTGCAACCTCTACTTCCACAAAAATCCCAAAGATATGACACTGAACTCAAACACATTGTTTTTGGGATAGCAGCCTCATCAAATTTATGGGAAAAGAGAAAGGAATACATAAAAGTATGGTGGAAGCCTAAGGTAACTAGAGGGGTGGTTTGGTTAGATAAAAAAGTGACAACTAGAATAAATGAAGGGCTACCGGAGATTCAGATCTCTGGGGATACTTCAAAATATAAGTACACAAACCGGCAGGGACAGAGATCAGCATTGAGAATTTCAAGAGTGGTTTCTGAGACATTGAGGCTTGGGTTTAAAGATGTTAGATGGTTTGTGATGGGTGATGATGACACGGTTTTTATGGTGGATAATGTTGTGAGGATACTTTCCAAGTATGATCATAGGCAGTTCTATTATATTGGGAGCTCATCAGAGAGTCATCTTCAGAATATATATTTCTCATATGCCATGGCCTATGGTGGGGGTGGATTTGCTATAAGCTATCCTCTGGCCAAGGAGTTGGCAAAGATGCAGGATCATTGCATTCAGCAGTACCCAGCTTTATATGGCAGTGATGACAGAATTCAGGCTTGCATGTCGGAGCTAGGAGTACCACTTACCAGGGAACCTGGCTTTCATCAGGTAATTAAGTCTCTTTTGAGTTTTGACAAAACCAGTGACTTCAAAATAATAGCTTCATTCTTTAAGCATTTAAAAGAGAACAAGGGGATTTCAGATCCACTTTCCTAATAGGAAAAGGTGCTAAAATAACAATGAATCATTGTTGCTTCAATTCATCAGTATATCGTTAAAAAAATGTCTAGTTTCTTTATTCTAGATTGTTTAACATTTGTATTTTTGTAATTATGCAGTATGATGTCTATGGAAACTTATTAGGCCTTTTAGGAGCCCATCCTGTCACTCCATTGGTGTCATTACACCACCTTGATGTGGTGGAACCAATATTTCCACGCATGACCCAAGTCAAAGCCCTCCAACATCTCACACAATCCATCCAGCTTGATTCAGCTAGTATAATGCAACAATCAATCTGCTATGACAAAAAACGATATTGGTCCATCTCCATCTCATGGGGTTATGCGGTTCAAATCTTAAGGGGAGTGATTTCTCCCAGAGAACTAGAGATGCCTACAAGAACCTTTCTCAATTGGTACAGAAAAGCTGATTATACAGCATATGCATTCAACACTAGGCCTGTGAGCAGGCATCCTTGTCAGAAGCCCTTCATTTATTACATGAGCACCTCTCGATATGATCCATCCAGGAAGCAAATAATTGGGATTTACTATCGCGATAAATCCCGGCCTCCTTACTGTCGGTGGAAAATGGAGTCACCAGAAAAAATTGATTCCATTGTAGTCATCAAAAGACCAGATCCTCTACGCTGGCAGAAGGTATTAGTGATTTCTTTTGCGTTCATTATCTAATGAAGCTTTTCACTCTAACCTGTAGGATCTGTTAATTAATTCTGTTTGATGTTGATCTATCATGTTTCAAAATATATATTATACATTAAAATTACATCAGAGGAAACAAGGAGCCACGGAAATACTTGGGTTTCCCATTTAGACAGTTACATGACACGAGAAATATGAAATTCTTTTCCATCAAATCCACCCATTGTAAGAATTTATTATAATAGGACATTTTCAAGGTGGGGGGGAAGATTCCTTCAGTAAGGCCAAGATAGGGGACAACATTTCAACGTTCCTTATTAGATGTGATTTTGATAATCTCTAAATTCTTCACTAGAATGAATTCTGAACACATTTTATTCACAATTTTCTGATACATGTCAAATACACCATCCAAACAATATCTGAGTTTCTGAGTCCCTCTATTTTAAGTTGATGCTATTACTAACTGGGTCACAAATGTCTTATGCAGTCACCAAGAAGAGATTGTTGTAGAGTTATGCCATCACAAAAGAGCTCAACAATGTACTTATGGGTAGACAATTGCCGTGAAGGCGAGATTAGTCAGTTTTAATAGCATCAAGGAACCTAAACTTGATCTCTCAGTGTTCTTATCTTCTTATTTGAAGATTTCTCAAAGGCAGATAAGCAATGGAATCAACGCTTTGGGTGTCAATCGGATCAGAGCTCAGCAGAGATTGATTTGCAAGCTCAAATCCCACCATTAAATCCACATATGAAAAGAACTTTTAAATCAACATCATTGATCATGAAATGAGTTAGCTACAATTAGCTATTTCTTGTTTTTTTTTTTTTTTTTTTTTTTTTTTTTTTTTTTTTTTTTTTTTCTTTTTATTTGTGTAATCTCGATACAGGAAAGTCAATGAGCAATGTTATATCCATATAATCCAGTCACAGAAAGCCTCTCCTAGTGAGAGAGGAAAAACATGCTGTGAAAATTTTCTTGTAATACTTCTTAGACTCTTAGCTCAAGCAAACATAATGCTGAAAGCAGCATCTCCCAGAATGGTTCTTAGGTCAGTTGTGCTCACCAGATGTGCTTCCGTCTCATTATTGCTTGTCAAATTCAGAGGAACTGAGGTGATTGGTGATGTAGCCACTGCCAGGATGGTGACATCAATATGAGTATCATTCCGAGTCACTGGTGTCTCAATTTGATGTGTAGCTGTAATTAAGCCATCCACTTTCACCAACTTTACTGCTTCCAAGCAAAGAAAAAAGAATGAAGTCTAATTAGGGATAACAATATGATATCTATTCTTGAAATCTTTATCCTAATGCTCCCAATGGATGCAGAGAACAGCAGAAAGAGGAAAGCTTTGATTTTCACAAAAATCAAAGCTTTGGAGAGCTTTAGAGAGCCATCTACCTCAAACAAGAAACACATCTTAAAAAAAAAAAAAATCTGCAATAAACTATCGTTTCCACAATACAAAATTCACAAAGTGACTTAATGATATATGATAAAGAAAAGAAAATTACAATAAAGAATCAACCCCATGTACCCAAAACAATAAACAAATCTAAAAATAACCCTAAACAAGAAAAAGCAAAGAAACAAATCCAAATGAAAATTGGGTTCTTGAAAATTTTTTTGTTTTATATATATTCGTTTTTTCAACCTTACCATGATAGGAGAACCACCAGAGCAGAAAGAAGCAAAGCAGAACAATAACTGGAATGGCATGGAGGACCCACTTGCTCGCAGACCAGGGCAGAAAAATCTTCTTCTTCTTCTTCTTGGTATCGAGATGAAGATCAGCCATGTCATCCATCTTTTTTGGTGGACACTGCTTCACTTGTACTGGCTGCTGCTGGCTCACGTTGATGACGCAGTGCTCATCACTTCCATGTGCTCTAGATGAGAATGAAGAGGATCTCTGCTGCATTTGAGAGAGAGAGATTGAGGTTTCTGTAATGGGGTTTGAGAGGGTTGGCGTGGGATTGTGAATTTGAAGCTGAAGGGTCTCTGATTTTGTGAGCTTATTATGGCTTGGGTTTAGACGTTTAGTTAGTTATACTTTCTTAACGCATTTTGGGCGGGAAAGTTCTTGCACGTGACAAAGAAAGATCGTTCAAGTAGACTTTTATATATATATATATATATATATAGGGGTGCACTTAATTAGAAAATTCTTCTTAGAAAAAGAATATTTTTAATAGACTATTTAAAAAAAGTTTTTATACTACTTTTATGAGAAATATAAAAAATTATATATATATATATATATATAGAGAGAGAGAGAGAGAGGGTCAGTTAACGTGTGCACCTAACTAGAAAATTCTTTTTTTTTAAAAAAGAATATTTTTAATAGACTATTTTAGAAAAAAAATTTATACTACTTTTATGAGAAATATAAAAAAAACTGTCAAAAAAGTCTTTTATTGAGAAAAATAAAGAAGTGAGTTGCTTTTTTCTTTCCTATAAAAAGTTTTTAAAAATATTTTCTAAACTAATCCTTTCAATAATTAGTTATAATTAGAGGGTGTGTATGGTTCGAGTTGGAGGGTTTTTTCAACCCAACCCATTATGGGAATTTTAAAAAGTTCAATTCAATCCAGTGACGGCTCCAGAAAATTATTTTAATTAGAGGGGGGGTCAGTTTTAACAACTTATTGGTCTTTGTAATTTTCTAATTATTGAAGTTTTTTAATATAGCATTAACTATTAAAAAGAAATTTTTTTGGGCGGTGCCCGCGAGGCGGGGGGGGGGGGGGGGCGGGGGTTCTATAGCAATAGACTATTAAGGATTCAACTCAATAATTCAATCAAAAATAATACGCCTTCGCTCCTTACTGTATCATACCCCATTGTCATTTTCCTTGTATCAAAAAAAGAAAAAGAAAAAAGATTTGTGTACCTTTCTCAAAATATAAATATCACTGATTATATCTTTATTATTAAGCTATTATTTGCAAATTAAATTAATGAACTTAATGTAATTTTTTAAATAAAATTCATAATAATATAAAATAATTAAATTGGTTATTCAAAAAAAAAATCAAATCTGATATTTTCTGTAAATAAAAAAACATGTAGGGATATTTGTTAGTTATGAAACTTCAAGTAAGCTTCCTTTAAACCATATACTCCACTCCTTATTAAAAAAAAAAAAAAAAGCTCTGCTCCCACCACCTACCCACATAATATCACATTTATTACTACTATTTTTTATTTCTAAATCTCATAAGTTATCTCACTTTTCAGTTTCCCTTCTCAAAGTTTCAAGTGTAGACGATGAAAAATAAAATTTCAGACTTAAGCTTCCTCTAGGGATTGTGAATTTTTGTTATCTTCTACTTCCTCTTCTTGTTTTTCTCCTCTTATGGTGTAGCTGTGCATCTTTTAATTTATTGTTGGATCTTCCCATCCTTTTTTTATCAGTTTTTAGTCTTAAGGTGGTCAAAATTTTATTTTAGGGGTTTCAAAAAATATTTTTTTTAAAGATATTATATTTAATTTTTTTTTTCATTTTCTTCAGGTCAGGGGGTTCATTTGAACCCCTTGCCTTTAACGTGGCGCCGCCACTAATTCAATCCAACCCATCACAAGGGTCCAACCTAACCCATAAGGATCCGGTTGGAACCATGGGCCATTGGACATTTTTTTTTAATAATAATAATTATTATTATTATTATTATTATTAAATTGAGTATTAGTATCAATGTAACTCCATAAAGGCAAACATCACTAATGACTAAATAGCAATAGAGAAAGTGAAGGCTAGACGAGGACAAACCTACAAAGCAAAAAGAAAGAGAGAAAGTGACACAGCAAGTTTAGGAAGATAGACAAAAAAGTAAATAACAAAATTGTATAATATATTTTTAAATATATATTAAATATAGTTGGGTCGGGTCAGGTTTGGCGGATTTGTGAATTTTATAACCCGAACCCAACCAAATTACTATAAAAAAAAATTCAAAACTCAACCCAACCCTTAGGTTGGATCAGGTCGGTTTTGGCGGGGTTGGTTGCACACCCCTAGTTACAATGAGAGAGGGTGGATTTGAACATTAGAAATCCACATTAGAACCCCAAGAGATGAAAATTGAGTTACAAAACCCTTGGTTCAGTCCAAGCGTGCTATGGGTAATAATCAATCTCTTCAAAATTAGAATGAGACAAATTATAAAAGGTCTGCTTAGTCATAATATTCATAAGATCTTATGTTCGAAATCTTTAGTCATCGTCAAGAGATTCCCCTCTGTAATTATTTATTGTATATGGGACAAGAGGCTACAATAGTCAGGCTCTTGACCCTACATAAGCCAAGCATTATGCACCGCCCAATCTTGAAATTCCGATTTTGATCTTGGTGTTGAGTCTCTGATGAGACCATCAGTTTTAAACTTTAAAGTCTAGCACAATGAAGATGTATAGGTCAAACCGTCAAAGTAGTTGCTGGGTAATGGTACATTACATGACATTGCAATGAGTCAAATATACCGAAAAATAAAAATAAAAAGACTTGGTGATATACTTCCATGGAGTATATTGGAATTATCCTCATACTTCATCACCATCATATATGGATTTAAGTTGCAAATCCGTCTATGGAAGTTTTGTAACGAATATCCCACCAGACCTAACCCTATTTCTAAGATGTAACATTCTTGGATCCGAGAAATTTGTTCTGCCTTGGATAAAACTGGGCTTGAGGTTAGTTCAGAAGCCCATAAGGTCATAAAGGTTCCAATTTAACAAGCGAAATTACTTCTTGGACTGGTTTTGGGTAAATATTTTTGCCAGGCCATTGTCTGTCAATGAACAGTTAAACATCAACCCTTTTTTTTTTTTTGGCAAAAATACTATTTTGGTCCCTACATTTTAAGGTCACAGTCAATTTAATCCCTATATTTTTGTAGCAGTCAATTTGGTTCTTGTTATTTTCAACTTGTAGTCAATTTAGTCATTACATTTATCTCAGTAACGGAACATGCCTACATGGCAAACAAATTGTACACTTGGCACACTTAAGCTTACATGGCAAATAAAATAATATTAAACAAATTTATATCACATTTAAATAATGTCATGTCAGCATTTAACTTAGAAAAATAATCAAAAATTAATTTCTTACTTTTAAAGGAGAAAAGAAAAGAAAATTTGAACAAAAAAGAAAAATCATATTCCATCAAAAAAAAAAATCATAAACCCAAAAAAAATAAAGAACAAAAGAACCTAAACCCAAAAGAACAACATGAACCCAAAAAAATTAATTTCTTAAATTAAAATTAAAATTAGAATTGAAGATTTAAGGTTAGAAAGTATCAATTTTATTTGGTTTGCTGATAACTCATAGCCTTTTAGATTGACTTTGCAAACTGTTGTGATTCAAAAAATAAGAAGGAAAAAAGAAAAATTATCCGAAGAGGAAATTCGAAGAAACGGTAAAAATCAAAGAGAGCACAAATCAAATCGCTCAAGTGGGTCCACAAATGAAATGGTTGATAATTCAAATATATATATATATATATATATATATATATATATATATTTCCAATCTATGAAAGAAGTGAGATTTCAAGTAAAACCAAAGCAAGAATACCCAAATCAGAACAAAATACCCATAACATGTAGCAGAGTGATGCATCTTTGGCATAACTGAGTTTATTAATTTGCTTAACTTTGTGGACCTATGCTTTCCCATCTCATAAATTAACAACAACAACAAAGGTAAGGTTTGACCAATCTGATGGACGGATTCAAAACATTGCATCAAATGGTTTTCTTCTTCGTAGTTTATGGTTCAATTTGGCGAGCTAGCTTCCAAGGCAAAGGTTTTGTTTTGCTCTAAGTGGGTATGGGTGAATCGAGAGAGAGAGAGAGAGAGAGAGAGAGGAATAACACAGAACATGTTTCTTACAAAGATGACGTTGCACTTGGATTGCTAGGTTATTTTTGTGTTTAGGAGAGTTGGTGATTGGTAAATATGATTTTTGTGTTTTGATGTTGGTGTATTTGGTTGCTACGAAAATGCCAAAAAAGTTGGGAACATTTTTACAAAAAAATTTTCTTTCTTTAAAATTGAAAAATTAATTAATTATAATTATTTTTAAAATTTAAATGTTGATGTGGCTTTATGTAAATGTCAAATAAATTTGTTTAATATTATTTTACTTGCCAAGTAAGCTTAAGTGTGTCAAGAGTAAAATCCGTTTGCCATGTAAGCAGATTCCATTAGTAAGGTAACAGAAAAAACTAAATTAATGGTAAGTTGAAAATAATTGGAACCAAATTAACTGCTACAAAAATATAGGAACTAAATTGATCGTGACCCCAACATTTGGGGACCAAAAGAGTGTTTCTGCCTTTTTTTTTTTTTTTTTTTTTTTGGAAACAATTTCACATCAACCTGCCCAAACTTGATTAAAAAAATGGTAAGGGTGAGCACACTTATCAAATTTAACACTGCAAAGTGCCAAATATAAGATGCACTTTCTTTTTTTGCTGAATCAAAAAAACTGTTTGCATTAACTAGAACAAAATACATTACACCAGTCCTCTCCCACTGCAACCTGAATCAAATATAAGATAAACTTGAATGCAGCCCTTGTCCACAATGTAGTTGTATGACTGGAATCGAAAACTAGCGTAATTAACAAAAGTAGAGTTTGCAACCTTAGGTTCAAGTTACACATTCCATATGTTTTGGACAAACTAATACTCTTTGCAATCTTCTCAAGAATATGAAGCTAATTGCACTCTGTATGGTGAAGCATTCCTATGTAACCACCTAGGCGTCTGTACATTACTTTTTAACATCACCAAGCATATAATGCTAAACAAGTAGTTAAATGTATGCACGAATAATTAGAACATAGCTGGAGAGAGAATCACAGCAAAGAGAAATCATTATTAATGAATTCTTCGGCTAAACTATAAAAATTGAAAGACAGTTCCTACAAAGAGACATCTTACGTACAAGAACTGAGCTCACATGTACATTGAAGAAGCAATGAAAGAAGGCAGAAATTCCCTGTATGTAAAGTTTTAAGGTTCAAGGAAGCGGCTGTTATCTTCTATGATGCAAAAATGGATAACTAGGCACAGTATATATGAACACTGCAAAAAGATATGAATCACTTTATTCTTAATTTAGTCCTCCACCTCAGTCTCTTTCTGTCAATTTACTGCAATCTGTCTTTTATCATCATCCCTTGATTCCCGTCTGACATGAGAAGATGATGATGGGTTCCTCCACGAGTTTTGTACTGGATGGATTTGGGGATCGTATTTCTGGGAGGCAAGGTAATTTAAAGCTGAAACCACATCGGCTATGACAGGTCGCATATTAGGCTGCTCCTGAACGCACATTGCAGAAATAGCAAGTGCTTGGTACAAACCTCTCATAGGATATTGACCTTGGAGCAGTGGATCAACCATTTGTGGGAAATATTTCCGGTCTTTGAATAAGGGCCGTGCCTAAAAAAAATCCAATACACTGTATAAGCCTGATGAAGACAACATTTTGAATAACAGTTATCTTTATGCTCCAAAAAATAAGAAGTTTGGAAATTTAATATGATCTTGTTTTGACTCAAGAATACATACTTGGACTTGATAACATAGACATTTGAAGAGATCAATTTAAAATATTGGTAAGTATCCTCCATAATTGCAGTATTGCAACTAATGCAAGAGAAAGGTGGGTCACAGTTTGAGTTAAAGATTCATTTACTCATTCCTGTTTTATTCACAGTTGATGTAATAGAAGCCAAAAATCAGTTGGCTGTGAGGTTTAAAAAAAAAAAAAATTAATTAATTTGGGGGTTTCCTCAAGATATTCTAGCATGATTCTTAAAATGAAAGTCAAACCTCCAAGGAGATATTACATCTTCAAAGTCTGAAAAAAAGAAAGAAAATAGGAGGTTAAAACAGAAAATTTGATCAGCTAGTTTCTACAAAATAAACAGGTCAACCGCAATTAAAACTTTTTAGAAAGCCCTTTGGGACCAGCAGCAATAACATCACAATGCGAGTGAGCTGCTCAACAGAAGATCTAAAATGCACAGACACAGACACAAGTATGGGTACAACATGGCGACACGACAATTTTTTAAAAATTAGGACACAACACAGCAGGGATACGCATATTAATTAATTATTAAATATTTTTTTATATTTTTAATTAGAGAAATACTATGTCCACACTATTTTTACAACAAATCCTAAGTAACAGGTAGTTACTAATTGTTATACTAGTTGTTATTAACTGGCAAAAAAGTAATTTTAGGGATGAGT